>NW_013668743.1:127030-138103 GCF_000517525.1 Limulus polyphemus
GGGCGACAGAACGATACGGGTACATTTTATAGTGTTAGAAATATGAAGCACAAAATTAGCAGTTGGTTTATGCTGAAAAATTAGGTACTTTTGTAAACATAGATAACAATTAATTTTTTAAAACACTTAAAATTATTCGTGGTTTTGGATTTAATAACTTTAAATATTTCGTTGAAAGCTCCTCAAAGAATCGTAGTAGAATTGCTACAACGTGTGTGTGTGTGCTGATACGTTATTAATGAACAGCTTACGACTGTATAATTTGAGTTACTTCTACCGTAACTCAAATAGAAGAAAAATATTGATTTTTATGGATCTTAAAAATCGATTGTTATTGTGATACTATCAACTAAAAATTAAAATGTATATGTTTATCTTAAAACATTTTCATTTTTTTCCATAAAAGGGGGAAACTGTCATCAAAGTTGTCTCTTTAGTGCAAAAACTATACGATGGGCTATCTGCACTATGTCTACCATGGAGAAATCAAACCCTGAATTTTAGCTTGCACGTCCACAGTCTTACCGTTGACCAACCGGGAGACACTGTCATTAAAAAAACAACATATAATTGAAACTTGAAACCGTCGGTAAAATTCCATAACTATTGAACTGAGGAAATAAACACGATGATGATGCCTTTACTGGCGAAACCATGGTTGCTGATAAATTAAGTATTTACGAAACGTAAAATTGTCTTTGTTTTTTTCCCCTCAATTCTGTAAAAAAAAAACACTTAATACAGATAACTATATTTAATCTATATTTACTTTTAATAAAGATCGTTATGTATGCCTTCTGGCACCTTTCTCTACAATGAAAGTGGTACAGTTAAAACTTCAATATTTATTTAAATAACTATCTTTTAAACGCCATTGATATACTTATAGCTTAACTCATAAAACTCTAGATATCCCAAAATAGTTATTATAGATTGTTTATCCAACGAATGGTGGGTTAATTTAACAGTTGTTTTGTCCTTAAAACCTTAAGACATTTCTCGAGAGGATAAGAATAACAACAAATAAATCTTATGAGGTTTGCAGAGAAAGTCAGTCAAACAAACATTAAAACAAGTGAGCACATTCAAGAATTCTACGAGAAGCGGCTTTATTTGAGTTCTCAATTTAGAGGCCAATATTTCCTTTTAAAGTGTTATATCCTGAAGCAAATTACAGCTGCTTTACTTTCTTCCAGATTCCGTTTCTATAAGTAATTTATGCCAGCCGCATTCACCTTGGGAAGAAAAACTTTTCTGTTATCATTTTTGTTTCGGTGATTTATCAAACTAGTAAGTTTGTCCATAAATCATACGTAATAAACAAGCGCAACTAAAGGCTTCAAGTGTCGATTTCTCGACTAAGACAGACAGACAGAAAAAAAAATCAACTGATTCACACTAACTGTACCCGTACTCTTTGTCTTTTTATTTTTTGCCAGATAGGTTAATAAATAACCTAAGAGATAAATTTATCCTTAACACTAAATCAATTTATCTTGGTTGATTCCATAAAATTAAGAGTTTAAAAAAACTTTGTTTATATGCGGTAGAAGACTGAGGTCTATCACCTTTTTGCACGACAAACTTCTTACATTAAGTGTATTTAATCATTTTCGCAAAGTTTGTTAAACTATCTGTTTGTCTGGGGTGTGTTTAAATGAGTTGTTTTAAATGGAGTCTTTAAAAAACTTAGATTGAAAGTTTTTTGCGTTTATATAAAATACGTTTGATAACGTGTTGTGCCGAAAAATAAAAGCCACGCAGGATAAATTAGAAGACCCGAGTCTACAAACATATTTTTAAATTGCGTTTTAGCTGCTTGGTGTAAGTAGATTTGAAAATAAGACTACAAGAAAAATTATAAACAAACATACATTCGAGTTTCTTTTTTTTTAATTCCTCTCAAAATATTATTTCATCCAGGTCAATTTCTAAATTTGTTTATCAGTTTTTATTTTTGGAACTAGATAACATTTCAGATTTTCACGTTCATTTTCTTTCTCTCAAGCCTAAAAACAATGAAATGTACATCTCAGCTGAAATTCAGTATTTTGCAAAGAATAACTTGATTTATGAAAATAAAAATATTGCTACATTCTAAAAACCAGTGAAGTTCCCAATTATTTTTAAGCCTCCCATAATTAAATTAATTTAGTCTACAACCTGTTCTTGACACAACCTGTTATAAGAATCCAATATGTAAAAGTTCTATTGTTTAATTTCATATACGTTATTGGGTACAATGCTTAAATGTTAAAGACATTAATCGAACTATTTGACATAACAAGTTAATTCCAGAATCATAAAAGATTCGACTTGGAAGTTTACACTTATGTTGTTAAATGCTGGCATCGTAAAAAATAACTTAAATAAAAACATGTGTTTAATATTCTATCATTGGTTGCGTTGAGTTCGTCATTTGGTTGTTGTACTAGTGCTTTCTTTGTTCTCAAACGTTGAAATAGCTCCTTGTGTTCTGTTGAGACGTTGAAATAGCTCCTTGTGTTCTGTTGAGACGTTGAAATAGCTCCCTGTGTTCTGTTGAGACGTTGAAATAGCTCCTTGTGTTCTGTTGAGACGTTGAAATAGCTTCTTGTGTTCTGTTGAGACGTTGAAATAGCTTCTTGTGTTCTGTTGAGACGTTCGTCCGACGTAATTACAACATATTTTCAACAGAACACAAGGAGCTATTTCAACGTCTCAACAGAACACAAGAAGCTATTTCAACGTTTCAACAGAACACAAGGAACAGTTTCACAGTGGTGATAAAGTTTGTTTGTATTTTTGACAAGACGCCATAAGATATCTTATAATGCACAGTGTAAAGTTAAAGTACTGAGATTCCAAAGCTTACTGAAAATATTTTATCTACAGACCTGTAAAATCTGAAGTGACACTTTCAGAAAGAAAAGGGACAGGAAGGATAACTGAACTAGCTCGGAACTTCTTCGTCACATACATTACTTTTTTCTTTCCTATCTTCTGATGCTTGACCATTGCTTCAGATCCATAGCTTTTTTTATTGTTCTTATTTAACTTTGAGAAAAGAATGTGTGAATTGGGTATCTAAATGCCGTACATGTAAACAGTGGTAAATATCATTTTCACTTTTACTCGCTGTAATGAAATATTTTACTGCAAGTCTTTTGATTGTACAATAAAAGTTCATCGTCTTCCTTACTTGACACGATCATCTGCTAAAAGTGATAATTAAATGGAAGATTTATATATAATTAAATGGTAGTGAACGTAAACAAACACTGCCGTTTTATTGACTATTTACGTTCCTATTTCACAAAAATTGAACACGTAGCATATCAAAGTTTAAGACGGAAAGATTTAGAATTTTGCATTACTATACATCTTGCTACATATTTACTTTGTTCAAAAATCCTTAAGAGGGCTCTCGACAATGTAAGTTAAATCTTAATAGTCCTCTTTGAACCAGTTATGACCCTTGTTAAAGAAATAATGATAATAATAAAAAATAAACGAGTTACGCGTTTTTGGAAGGAACAGTTTCCTACTTCGAGGTTAAATTGAAACTGAATTTGGAGCTGAAGATCTGCCTTCGTAAAATACTTGACGTGTCAACCTTTTTCTTTGCGTTATGATACATCTATACATTTGTGTTTAACTTCTAGCCCATAGATCACCTGTTTTCTAAATATTACGAATCGCAAAACCAACGGTATTATTGAACTACGAGTGCTCGGATTCTTCCCAAACAACTCTATGCCAAAGGATTAATTTTACTGCATAATTCTGTTTTCTTAGATTTATGGCGCCGTAAAATCTTGTCCGTCTATATATATATGTGTGTTATTGTGTAAATAAACAAGTAGTGGAGATTTGTACTTAAAGTGAGAAAACCAATAAAAATGAATTGTAAAAGCGAGTTTTAGTTATACAGTTTAGTCAACCATATTTAATCAGTTCACGGCCCTTGCTTATACGATTTCTTTTGTCTGTGCTGTTCCTTATTGGTTAAACTGATCGATCAGCCAAATCTCTCTTCTATGATTAATTCTAGTGAAGAAACAATTCAGATCATTTTACCTGCATTTCCTCTTGCATTTCATTTTGTTAAACCTATCTGCTGTGTTTGATTGCTAGTTTGTTTCAGATGAGACTGAAAACAGTTCTAAATGTGTACGAAAGTCAATTCTTTATTGATTTGAGCGTGCGAGGGACAATACATCTATCAACGAGAAGACGGCGACAGAAAATTAAGCTAAAGTACGTGAAATTTGTGAGATATGAACTTGTATCAGTGTATTTCTAAAAATAACTCAATATTTCTATAGTCATAAAAACAAAACAAATGTTAGCACTGACTTGAAATAAAAAACAAAAACCTCAGAAAATTAATTCTGCCTCCCACTCCCCATTGGTTCAGTAGTAAATCTGCAGCCATACGACTCTGTAACTCGGGTTTCGATACCTTTAGTGAGTAAAGCTCAGCTGGTTTACTGTGTAGCTTTGAGCTTAACAACAACCAACCTAAACCAAACACCCATTCAACTGCTCCTTGCTCTATTAGAATGTCAGAAACATGTCTCACAGTTAAATAATATATATCTCATTTATCAGACTTACTCGGAAGGAAGTATCTACGTAAACCTTCTTTGTTATACATTTAACTTTCGAATCACATATATTAGGCTGATTACTACTTTATAGTGAAAAGATACTCATTAGAACATTCCAGAAAAATAGCAATTAGAATTCTACCGTCCTTAGATCAGCCTTCATTATCTTTCTACTAATTGAAATTCGATCCTTATAACGAGGAAGTAAATAATTGCTTGGGCTTTCGGACGTCTTTTTAATTAAAGACTGGTTATAACAAGTAAGGAACAGACTTTAATTTTCAAGCACAACTAATTGAAAAAATAGATCACTTAGGACATTCGTTTTTCGCAACATAATTTAATTCCTGACAGCGACTACTTTAGGTCTAGACTTTATGGAATTCTCAAATAACCAGGAACTTATCGATTATCATTTTCATCCGTATTCTGTTTATACAGATTTTGATTTTGCTTTCGTGTAAAAGTTTTATTCTTTCTTTATAAAATACCTAACCTCGTTACTATTTATTAATGTGTTGAAATATTATTGTTTGTTTGTAGAAGTTAAGCAAAAAGCTACGTAATGGGCTATTTGTGCTCTGCCCACCACGGGTATCGAAACACGGTTTCTAGTGTTGTAAATCGGGGGGGGGGGCAAGAATGTGGATTTATATAAAACGATTATATTCATACAGATGGGTTATTAAAAAAAATACTTATTTTTATTGTAAAAAGGAAATGAGGTGATAAGTGTATGTGTATGAATGGGTAGTTATTGAGATATAAATTTTCACTTTTTTTCATATATACACGTATCTGGTCCAGGCACATTTTGGAAAATGCGATACGTGAAGAAGCTTATAGATTAAAAAAAATTGACGTTTAAACATTTTGCCAGATTGAAAAACCATACAATCGTGTTACAACAAAAGCTCTGTGAACTTTATCATAAATGGTCATAATGAGGTGATTACGCATGAACATTGTATGAGGTTAATATACTTAAAAGACCGAATATGATTAGAACCAATACCTGAGGTTAATATACTTAAAAGACCGAATATGATTAGAACCAATACCAAAGGATGTCGAATCTCAATTGTTTTTGAATGTTTTGATAATATAGACGTATACAAAAATCATTTTATTTATTACTACATATTGCAATTTGTTTTCAAATAAATTGTTAATTCCTATTCAAAGTTATCCTCTACGTAGTAATACTCAACCAACAAGAATCGATGTGTTGAAAATACCATAAGGTCCATTACCCATAAGATAAAGTGGAAGATCTTGGGATTATAACTCATGACAAAAATGTTTCTTCTTGATAGTAAGTCTTTCTTTCACCCCTGTTGTTGGAGGATTATGAAAAATGGGATGATCCTAAAGTTTGCCATAACAACAACTATAAACAACATATACGCAACCCGTCTATATTTGTTATATAATGATATGAAATTAAACTCAAATATTTGTACGTTTTTTTTTTTTGTAAGTACGTAAAAGTATATATATGATGTATAGCTATGACGTGTAAGCCTCAGTGATGGAAAGCTATAGACAGTGTTTGAAATATGGTGAATCATAGATTTTTAAAACTGTATAGATGTATATATATGTATATATATATAACTACATATAAATGTATTCTGTTCATATATTCATACAATTGCACATGGACTCGCTTGCACATGTAAACACTGTACACTTTTTATTCCACGCTGGAACAGTGTAATGTTTGTAGTTTACTGAGACGGCATTTTGCATCCATTATTGTACTGTTCCTGTGTTGTGAAGAAGGTGTAGGCATTGTATAATGGAGTTTCTCCAAGAGTTGGGTTTCAACATTCACTAGGTGGTACACAGCTATGACTCCTAATGACAATCGCTTCCTTAATCTTTCGTTCTTCCCAACAAACTTCTTTCTCTGTAGTTTTCACGTCATTTTTGTCGATTTGGGGGTTCAGGACATGGAACTGTGAAGATAAAGATAAAGGTTCCATTGCAAAGCCACAAACAACCCTATTATACCATTAGATATTGTATCTTTCTGTATTTATTTTGATTCTCGAAAAGGTAACCGACAATGCTGGGCTCAAAAGTAATGCAATAAATCTGGGCATGGGCCGCCCTTTCACGATTTTTTTGCCCAATTCAAAGGTACCTTGCAAATCTTAAAGGGCCAGAGTTCTCTTGATTCTCATACGGTAAGAAATCGAGAACCTTCCAAAACTATTAAGTTAGGTTTCTTTGTCTGAATGCCGATTTTGATATCTACGCTAAGTTTCGTATATATCCGCTAATCCCAATCTGAGAATCTACAAAATCCCCTTCATCGCCTTATGGGGGTTTCATTTTCAAAATTTCCAAAGTCTAAGTTTAGGTCATATTTTTGAAAAGCTCCTTAGAACCAATTTTAAAATAAATCATTTCAGTCAAATTTGAGAGACTTCAGAAACTTCTAGATTCTTTGTAATTAGGACTATCTTCTGCCTCTTTTGGAAAAATAAACAAACTATATTAATATTTCGTGAGGGTCAATCCATACGGTCCCTTGATGGATCAGCGGTAAATTTACAGACTTATAACGCTAAACTTCTGTGTTTGATTCCCGCAGTGGACAGAGTGCAGACAGTCCTTGTGTAGCTCTGCAAATAAATAAGCTCTATCATATAAAAATAGCATTTTCTTCACAAATAAACTTTAACCTAAGTAAGAACTAACAACCGAGGCGCGTTTAATCTCTAATGATTTTTTTTTATGAAATCCGAAGGAATATAATTTTCTTTTTAATCATCTTCTATAATTATGGACAAAAATTTGTATGTTTATCGTAAATCACAAAGCTACGCAATGGGCTATCTGTGCTCTACCCACCGCTGGTATCGAAGTCCGATTTTTAGCATTATAAGTTTACTAACTTACTTCTAAGCCATCAGGTACAGTGGGGTGGGGTAAGGACAACAAGATAAGTTCGGATTTGTTTAACTTGTGTCTCAAGAAAGTTCGAAATAACAAAAATAGTTTTTTTTGTTCTTAACCCGTAACTTTTTCTAACACGTTAGTACAATATATGTTTTACAAGTAAGTGATAAATACGTTGCTGTTATACGAACATGTTACGGCTACGAACAAAAAAGTTACCTTGTGTAGGATGTTTTCTTGCGTGGTCGTATGAGATTGAAACGTGTATAGGAAATGTTTCCTCTAACGGTCTTAAGAGCCCATTACGTGAAAGGCTTACCATGTACTTACCACAGGAAATTTTTTCTCCTATTAGCATAATAAGTCTTCACCTATGTCCTTATAATGAAAAGAAATCGTTACATATTTAGGAGATTTTTCCCTTTCGTGATCATCTTAGGGTGGCTCAAAGGTAAATCTGAGGGCTATAACGCTAAAAATGGGGCTTTGATACCCGCAATGGACGGAAAACAGATAGCCCATTATATAGCTTTGTGCATACCAACAAATACTAATAAAACTTTCATGACCATAAGAGGTTATTACATGTGTAGATATCTCCTATCATGATCATAACATATCCATCACCATAACTTCAGAGTTCACGTTTTCGAATTATGTTGTCTTTTTTTACCAGTTCATAAAATACTTAATACATTACGAGCAGTTAAGTTTGTCATCACTGGTAAGCAGTTTCTCTTCATGTTTAATCTATGTAACTTTAAGCAGTTTCTCTTCATGTTTAATCTACGTAACTGTAAGCAGTTTCTCTTCATGTTTAATCTATGTAACTTTAAGCAGTTTCTCTTCATGTTTAATCTATGTAACTTTAAGCAGTTTCTATTCATGTTTAATCTACGTAACTGTAAGCAGTTTCTCTTCATGTTTAATCTATGTAACTTTAAGCAGTTTCTCTTCATGTTTAATCTACGTAACTTGAGTTACTTACAAGAGATCCATACTTTGACTTTCGGTTTTGTTTGTT
The DNA here is from genome assembly GCF_000517525.1 of Limulus polyphemus. Taxonomy (NCBI): domain Eukaryota; kingdom Metazoa; phylum Arthropoda; class Merostomata; order Xiphosura; family Limulidae; genus Limulus; species Limulus polyphemus. Next base: position 135,557 of record NW_013668743.1, read on the forward strand.
TGTTGTTGAATTTCGTCCAAAACTACTCGGGCTAGTTGCACTAGCCGTCCTTAATTTTAAAGCGATGGACTAGTCAAAAACGTCCACCGACAACCCTTGGGCTACTCTTTTACCAACGAAAAGTGGGTTTGACCTTCACATTTTAACGCCTCCACAGCTGAAAGGACGAGCATGTTCGGTGTGACTGGAATTCGAACCCGCGATCCGCAGATTGTGAGTCGAGTGCCCTAACCATCAGGCTATGTCAGGCCTGAGAGAAAAGCAGAGAAGGAAAAAGACTTATGCTAAACATGGTTGCTATTTTATTGGTTAGACGAAGCATAAATCTTATTAATCACTTTCATGTATTATAACGTATAGTATAGAAATCTTCCCTCAGAGTTTTCAAGAGAAACAAGGTGTATTAGCTGACATGGACACATAATATAAACCAGTTTCAACCATTGAGATCGTGTAATCAACCGAGCTTCTTTAATTTATTTGCAATCTATCGCTTGGATGAAATAAATCGGGAGCGTGCAACTGAAATTAGTTGATAAGTTGAAACAAAGTTTTTGTAGAGGAGGGTATTACAGAAGCCTGAAGGTTCACACACATCAGATATTTATTTCTATCTGTCATTGAGTTTACTTTATGAATTACTTGTCCTAACTCAATCAGGAGGCTATGTGGTCGACTTATTTTATTACTAAAATAATAGATAATAGTTTTCGTTACTAAATAAACAAAAAAAAAAAGTAGCTCGTTGTTACCAACATTTAAACGCATTAGTTATCTGGTATAACTTTCGATTTGATGAGTTAAAACGGGTTTTACTAACAGACTTGGAACTAACCAACTCTGCTTAAATAATTTTGAATTATAGGTGAACAGTAATATTACAGGCAACACATAAAATGGTAGTCATTTTAAAGACCCCATCCCAGTGGCTCAGCTGTAATTCTGAGTGCTGATAACCCTAAAAATCGGGATTTTATACCGGTGGTTGGCACAACACAAGTGTGTAGCAAACATAAAAAAAAATAAACAGTTTTAAAGAAATGCATAGAAGGTTTTATTATTTAAGACATTGGAATGTTCCAATAAGTACAAAATTCAATCAAGATAAAAATTAAATGGCAAACAGAATCGCGGCGCAACATTTTTCAAGCAACTTAAATCTGATCAGAAGCAAATTGTTTTTTAAACATCAATCGACGAAGTAGTAATTACTACATTATAAGGACTACTTGTTACATTCAACATTATAAGGACTACTTGTTACATTCAACATTATAAGGACAAGTTGTTACATTCAACATTATAAGGACTACTTGTTACATTCAACATTATAAGGACTACTTGTTACATTCAACATTATAATGACTACTTGTTACATTCAACATTATAAGGACTACTTGTTACATTCAACTAACGTACATTGTGCATTGGCTGGTCGGAAAAACAAATTAGCATATATCAAATAGTTATTTTAATAAGTCGAATACTATTTTAGAACGTCTAAGATTACTTAATTCAGTAGTTTTTCAGATTCTGATTTTTTTACCATTACTCACATTTGTTTTATTTTGTGTTTTTGTTTTTGCTATTAAGCACAAAGCTACAGAATGAGCTATCGGCATTCTGTTGTCCGCTGCTAATAAAAACCGATTAATTAACGTGATAAAACCTCAGACTTTCCGCTGAGCCACCAGGGATGGAGGCTACCGATATAGAGAAGGATATATTTTTTTTAATGTTAATGAAACAGTAAATATAAATGTTAACCATTATGAATAATACTGAAGATCTCAGACTTACCGCTAAGCCACCAGGGATGGAGGCTACGACGATAAACACAATGAGGATTAATTTTATTACTTTTAAGCAGTAAATAAAAGTTAACCATTTTGAACATTATTCATCTAAGCAAGTATTTTCTCTTACCGTTTGCATACTGTATTGTTGAAATAGTTTGAAGCCTTTTTCATGTACACACATTACGTTTTAAAGCCTATTCTCATGTCCATTTCTCCGAGCAAATAAACTTTCACCTCTGAGATCTAAACATATGGTTTTCTGTCTGGAAAAGCTACGAAGAAATCTCACAAATTTTCATCGTAACATTTGAAACATTAACTAACCCCCCCCCCTTCACCCCAATCTTGTAAACATCACGGGCAAGATTACAGATGCACATGTCAGAATTTTAGAACTGATACACTTTTTCTCTTTTGTAAAAAGAAAGTTGCTTTTAGGTGAAGGTTGATGCAGCCATTTGAGAAGGAGAAAAAAATTGCTTGGATTTGCGAACAGGTCATTCCCAACGTGACGTAGTTGCGAACAGGTCATTCCCAACGTGACGGAGTTACTTATGTTACGAGACAACTTCTTCAAGAATGAAACTGAGTGTGCATTTCGGTATATGGGCCCAGCATAGCCAGGTGGTTAGGGCACTCGATTCGCAATCTGTGGGTTGCAGGTTCGAATCCCCGTCACACCAAACATGCTCGCCCTTTCAGCCGTGGGGGCGTTATAATGTGACGGTCAATCCCACTATTCGATGGT
>NW_013668743.1:138124-139801 GCF_000517525.1 Limulus polyphemus
CAAACAAACAAGCATTTCGGTATATTGTATTAATTATTTTAAGCTATTTAAGAAACATGAGATTTACGTAAGTTGGCATATAACACAGTTTTATATATTCGTAAATATCCTGTTTGCCTTTCTCTAAATAGGAAACTGAAGAAACAAAATAAATAACATTTTATTTCGATGTTGAACGTAGAATTAGTTGAAATAGTAAACAAGAAGATCAACAATAATGAATCAGTTTTTTTTTTAAATCTTCTTACGAGCAGATATTACGCTCCTATAAGTATGACGACTTTCACGTTATGAAAGTTGCTTCTGATATTTTGAATGACTACTGATAAATCCCCCACTTTTACGACTTTCCACCGAAAGATACTTTTCGGCGTTTTTAGTACCTTAGATAATGTGTATGAAATGGACACTGATGCCAAAATGTTTGGTAGATAAGATAAATTAAAACACTGCGAGTGAGGTAAGGATACGTACTGTGTAAAACAGATGCTCAGTACGATATATTAATACGATTTTGGAGCCTCACTATGTTCTTATAGTCCAAGTCATCACGTCCGGTCATATTCTATCTCACGACTGTGAATCTTGATACTAATGTTGGGGTGATATTTCCATTGCAAAAGGCTTCCTCGTAAGGCTATCATGTTCAAAACACACTGTTTATCCTTGGAGAATTTCCATTGTTTATCTAGTATACAGAGGCGATGGATTCCCAGTGCCTGTTTCAAAAATCCGAACGCACAAAAAGTCCATTGACGCTGTGTCCGGTGACTTTGCCAATACGCCTTCATATGGAATAGTATCTTTCTCTAGCTACTTAAGATATTCGACGGTTGAACGGATAAGTCGGAATATCAATTTTTGTACATGTGACTTTGGTTGCATTTCCAGACGAGAGTCCTTTTTGATTATGCTGCGCACTGTTGCCTAGAGGAACGCGCTTTTACCACTTGTCTATGTTCGTGGATTCTCACGAATTACAAGACGCCGTACTTTCTTTATCACGAGTGGAGTACGACTTGTTACAGGTGACTTTCTGGATGGTTTTGGTGCCCCAAGTTGACCTATACTCCTTTGTTTTCCAATGTCATTAAGAATAAAGTATATACCTGTGTTGGAAATTATAAATCCCCGAACTAAACAAATTTGTATGATCTGAGTGTACGAATATTTTGAGTCCGAAAAAGCTGTTTCGTAATGCCAAGCAACGTCAAAATGTAGATCTGATAAATGCCTTGCCACCGCGATTTTATATTGACTGTGTTTTTTACAACACTTGTTTGATTTGAATACTGACTCATTTATCTGTATACTAGCAGAGACCCGCAAAACATTTCCGGTCAAATTAGTATCTTTATCGTAACAGTACTTCTTTAAATATAAAATTTCTAGCATAATACAAACGAATTGTAATCGTAGACAACGAAATGTGTAAATCCACTTGTATATTGGCCGTACTTTATAAAACTGTATCTTATGTTAGGCCTAAGTTCGATAAAGAGATAAATTGACACTGTAACCTGTGTATGTTTTTTTTACTTTAGTTTAGTTAGGACTAAACTTTACTGTACCTAATACTATCGATAAATAAACTTATAATGTTATTCTACGACCTAACGTCAAACCTTTTTTAGAACATTTGATTAAGTTTTTAATATTCTGTTGTACAAAATGGTC
>NW_013668743.1:140202-143685 GCF_000517525.1 Limulus polyphemus
AGAATAAAGAATATTTAAATTGTAATACTGGGACGTCGAAATAAAACACAGCAAAAAAATATTGGCAATGAACACTCGAAGCATTTGATAAAGTTGAAGATAAAGAAAATAAACACCACGAACAAGCAGAAAGAAAAGTACAAAACACAAAACAATATTCTCTCGTGTCAGAGGACATATAATCAACATAAAAACAGAACAGTATTGATAAGCCACAACACAATACGATGGCATTGATAATACACCGAACTACATAAAGATCCAATGGAGAGAAAAATCCAGTTACAATGGGAAAACAGAAAATTGGGACGTCCATAAATACTTAATATCAAAACGTTCACTTACTTTAATATGATGTGCAAATAGAACTATAGATCTACCCCATCTAAAACTGAAATAACTTTCATGACTCTTTAACATGACTTTAACATAACATAAATAACATGACTCTTTGAACCCACCAGTCCACTGTTCTTGTACCCACTTTAGAGTTCAGGAGGGTAAATTGATTGGCTACATGTGAAAGAGGTAGAATTCTGTAAATAGACTGGCTACAGGTGAAAGAGCTAGAATTCTGTAAATAGACTGGCTACAAGAGAAAGAGCTAGAATTCTGTAAGTAGACTGGCTACGAATGAAAGAGCTAGAATTCAGTAAATATGCTGGCAACGGGTGAAAGGGCTAGAATTCTGTAAATAGACTGACTACATGTGAAAGAGCAAGAATTCTGTAAATAGACTGGCTACAGGTGAAAGAGCAAGAATTCTGTAAATAAACTGGCTACAGGTGAAAGAGCTAGAATTCTGTAAATAAACTGGCTATGAATGAAAGAGCTAGAATTCAGTAAATAGACCGACTACGGGTGAAAGAGCTAGATAGAATTCGTATGTGTTTACTCTTTCACCTTTAGCAAGTGTAAAATTTCAGATATTGGAAGACCACATTTCTAAATGCTCTCGGAATTCACCAAAGGAAAGCTCACACGAGTACTATCATATCTCGATAGAATGTAATGCAGCTGTTAGAACTTGTGATTTCACTAATCTTTATACTCCAAAGACTGAGGATGAACTCTGAATAAAAGTAAATCTCACACTTAATATTTCTACTTCTACAATAATCAAATAGAAAATTGTAGAGCCATTGACATAAATAACCTAGGCCTTGTTACATATTGAACAGAAATGTTTTTCAGGTTTATATATTTGGAAAAAAATAATTTTAAATACCATTTTGTTTGAAATCAATGCTTGAGTAAATAATCTGTTTTTATTTAGTTTTTACTTCGAATAAAAAGGTATAGGACTAAATATAATGTTTTGCTTCCAAATGCAATCTATCATGCTAATTTTATATAAAACTGATTATATCTATTATAACATGAGTATTTAGAAAAAATCATAAAATTTATTACCAAGAACTGAAAGTTTCTATTAACATTAAAGTATTCTGTCATTAATTCTTCGGTTAAATAAAATGTAACGGTGAAGAGGTCTTTGTTTTTAAACTTGAAAATGTTAATTTATTTTATTCTTAAAATATGGGTTTGAGTCATTCCCTTTTTTTATTTTAATTGGCCTCTACCAATAATGAGTAAACATATATTTTAATTATTATAAATCATTTATTAAAAAAATCTTTAAGGTTTCCTGTGAATTTTTTTTTTTAATTTCGCGCAAAGCTACACGAGGGCTATCTGCGCTAACTAAGTCGAGCGCCCTAACCACCTGGCCATGCCGGGCCCAGGTTGCTTCAGCCTATGCTTCACATAAGATGCTGTTTAGGTTGAGAATTCCATTGTGCTTCATTTGTTTTTAGGTTATATAAGCGTCATGTTACTTAGCCCAAACTATTTCACGTGGATTTTTTTTATTAAAATAAAAGTATACGTAGAAAAGTGATTATACCTTTCTTACAGGCTTAAAACAAGTGGTAATATTTTAAGACCGATGTAAATCTATCTAACTTATAGAAATAAATCTATAATCCTAGTTGTTGTTTTTTTTGCTCCTTCGTCAATGTATCTGCTGTGTATTAACGTTCTGACTATGTTTACAAGGACGTTTACATTGGATATAAAAGATACCTTTCAGAATAGTCAGCAGAAAGCAGAAGGTAAACAAGAAAACCAGTAGCTCCATCTTATAATTCAATTATTACATGAACTAATGTTATTCTATCAGAAACTCCTAGTGGAAATGTAACTAAGTTATTTCTGTGACATCAGAAAACAGGAGAAGAAATAATAAAGACTTATTTATCAATGCCTCGATTTGATCAAGCGATCAAAAACAGTTATTCATTAACATTCATCAAAGTATTGTTTTATCAACTTAACCGATGCACCTTACCCTCGTTAAGATTGCTTACTCTGATGTGATTTCGTTGGCTTTCACTTAAACCAAAAATCAAGGAAATAAAACTAAAAATGTACTACTTGAGAACTATCCAACCAGTTAAGTTACAGTATTCCAGATGGCGCTCAATATTTTATTTTGTTCATACAGACCTGTTACTTAATCGTAGCATATGAGGATTGTAAACGTGTTTAATGTTAGCAGATAACAGTTAATTACATGTTTTATGAGTACAGTAGTATCATTTCATTTTAGTTGTAACAGTAAAACTTAAGCAAAATAAAAGTTGTTGGAAAAAAAAAGAAACCGTACGTAATGATCGTTAAATAATTACCAATACTTTTTAAATAATAACAGAGAAAACCATTTCAAGCGATGACGTAAGATGGAACAAAAACACGTGAAATTTATGTATATCAATGAACGTTATCATATGTGTTTATACTACACTAACTGGCCACTATATTAGGATTAACTTATATAATGTTGATCTTCGTAAATTGTGTATATTAGTGAATGCTAAGTACCACATCCCATATACTTATACGACACTAACTAGCCCTTTCATTAGGAATTTAGCTTAATACAAAACTCTGGTACAGTGTAAGTTTACGGACTTACAACTGTAAAAGATGAGGTTCGATTTTCCGTGATAGCCACAGCAGGTAGCCCAATGTGGCTTTGCTCTAAACAAACATACTTAATACACTGTTGAAACATTTCTCGCCGCGATATAAGTTTGAATTTAATGCTGTAGACTCCACCAGATGGCTTCACTTTGTGTGTGCGTGGGTGTAGACATTTCAAATGGTTTACAGATATTGGTGACAGATGTCACGTTCCGTTATTACTTTCTCCCATAGATGCTAACTCGGAAGAAATCCGGTAATCGATATTACCAAGGATTGTTTGTTTTGTTTCTTTGAATTTCGCGCAAAGCTACACGAGAGCTATCTGCACTAGCCGTCTCTAATTTAACAGTGTAAGACTAGAGGGAAGGCAGCAAGTCATCACCACCCACCGCCAACTCTTGGGCTACTCTTTTATCAACGAATAGTGGGATTGGCCGTCACTATATGACGCCCCCACGTGTGAAAGGGCGAGCATGTTTGGTGGGACGGGGATTC
>NW_013668744.1:0-14105 GCF_000517525.1 Limulus polyphemus
GGCTCAACGGCCTTGGAAGGCAGCTTATCTAGGGGAAGGAAAACCCTGACTTCAAACCCCCACTGCCTTGCGGATGCATCTGACCATGGAAGGCTTCAGGAGAAAACCTCGAGGAAAAATCCGGAGTCGGAGCATCGAAGGCAGTTCGACGTTGATTCCAACCCTGTTCTGGCAGTTCCTGCGACCGCGTTGACACCAAACTGTATCAGCACTACTGTTCCTTTGGCCCCGTCATCGAGGTGGAGAGGGGGGCAAGTTGCGTGGGCAACAGCCTGTCCCCCATATCAGAATGCCCAGGCTTACAACTTGGGAGGACATCTCTGCCGATCGCGCGATCTGGAGAAACACTCTCCGTAAACAGCTGAAGATCGGTGAAGAGGAATTGACGGTGGCGGCAGAAGAGAAGTGAGCGCATCAAAAGGAACAGGCAGCAAACAGACCAGCGTCAACGCACATATGTGACCTCTGCAACCGGGACTGTCACTCTCGTGATGGTCTCCTCAGTCACAAGAGACGCTGCTCTAGACGAGCGATCAACATGAGCTAACAATGGACGGATGCTCATCCATGGTCAAACCTGGCCGAAGGAGACCTACAACTGTTCCACTTTTATAAGTTAAACTGCGAAACAATTGTATTTTTAAGTATTGATTTTATTTTTAACATTCATTATAAGCATTGTAGTCTATATTTAATTATATGACCTGAAACGTTAGAAGTAAAACTATTTTTGATCGAGACAGTTGCATTATTATTACATAATTATTTTTGATTATTCAATTTATGTAAAAGCTTAAATCTCTGATAGTTAATTCTATATTTGTCATAATTTATATATGGTTAATAGCTTTAATATCAAATGTCACTTGAAACAGATGAAACAGTGATCGGCTCGCTAACCATTTTAGGTTCGGCAACAACTTTTCCCCCAGCCAAATCGTTTCCCAAGAACAATGATACACCCTTAATTGGCAGAGTGTGTCTTACTCCAACCACAACTGGTCCCAAAACTAGGTCTGATGCTAAATAAATGTTACGAAGAGGAACATTAACAAAGCGACCCTCAATAGCCTGAGCAATAACAGACTCACCAGAGGCAGAACTCGAACATAAAGGCAATATACCTTCTAACAACAATGATTGAGTCGTCCTAGTATCACGTAGAATACGTATGGGTATGGGATGCCCAGTGTCATTTGTCAAAGACCAGTACCAACAGACACAAAAGGTCTAAATTCCTCTCTGATTACATCAGCGTTTATATCAGTGGCCAAATCAACTACATAGGGTGATCTGGTGAAACTACGTCCATATGTGGAGACGTTTATTTTCTCTTTCAGCTTTGAACCAAGCTTGTTCTTTCTCGGCTTTGATTCCAGCTTTTTCGGCCTCGGCAATACATATTTAACAGTATAAGCTATGCATATTTCTAAATATAAACTTAATCTAAACAAACATCGATATTAAAATAAATAAATAATAACAAGTCCGTCACAACAATTACACCATCTCCAGCAGCTTCCACTCTAGAAACAGTACAAATAAGATCAAGTACCTCATGTGTTTTTCTATCAGATTTTAATTCTATGGTTTCTAGAGAAAGTAGTTAAACACAACCCAGAGAAAGTGGTGAAATCAACTCATCAGCATTCACCTTACGTTTCTAAGCATCATTGAATATATACTTTCTATATGCATCAGAGATAAATTATTTTTTGGTTTTGTTGTCAACATCCATATGACAGTTTTGGTAATGTCTTTCGGACGTTATTTTTCCAGGTAAACGGACCATAACAGAAATAGTCTGACATTTATTGCCTTTTAAAAGCCTGTTCAGTTATTCTTTGGTCAGTTATCAGCATTTGGTGCAGTTATTATCCTGTTCGAAGAGGTATTTCCTTACAAATGCTGACAAGTTGAGCTTGAATCCGTGCGATATTACAAAGTATTTCCCCCATGTTACTGTGTGTGCGTTATGGGATTGACATTCAATCCCTCTTGTATTATCAAGATTCCCAACCAGAAAAGAAGCACTAACAACAAGTGTAGCAGAAACCCAATGTTGATGTATGAGAAATGTAACGTTGGACTGTGTATTGAGTGTTTCAATGAATATCATACACAAAGTGAATAAGTAAGAAAAAATAAACTTTCATATATTTCATTCATTCTAATAATTTCTAAAGCAAATATTTTATTTTAATCATAAATTTTATATTGCTAATAAAGTTTCGGCTATAGAGAAAAACGTTTATCATTTTTACAATTTAGTTCTTCATGTTCCCATTGTCCTGTGTACAGGACATGACCTACAACGTCAGTATAAAACTTTAGAATAAATATACATGTTATAGGCAGTATTAGACCTAAAAAGAGTCAAAATACAAAATTTCAGCGTTATAGCTAAATGAGTTATACTAATGAGTTAAATGCTAGACTTGACGTATAAAAAGCTACTACCTAAGACAAAGTGTTTTAGTAGCAGATATGCCTTCAACAGGTACACCGACAGGCCAGTTTATTAGACGTTTATACATACATATATGAGGAACACGTTTTTACTAGCATATGCAAAGCACGCTGATTTTGCATGCATCACGTGATTGTTTGAGCCATATAAGTAAAAAGATAGTTGTGGCTAAGCTGCAAGACTATGGATGAAATTAATAACTCCATAACTTGAAAATGTTCATGGTAGCAGGTACCAACAGAGCAGAAATGTTTTTATCAACAACAGTTTCTTTTATTTGGTGTTCAAATTTATCTGACGTTAAAGTTTAACAGCATAGCATTTAACGTGTACTTGTATTTATGGCAAAGCTACTATCACTATGTACAGCTGTTCATAATTCTGAGATACTATGAAGAGGGAAGGCAGCAGAACCCTAGTATCCACCATCCACGCTTTGTTCATACTATCATAACTAATGTCTTGGATATTTTGGCAAGAGTTTTGGAAGATTTTGGACTTCCAATTCTAGGACACTTGTTGAAGTAAGCATCGTGCAATGTACCTTCGAAAGGAAAGTAGATAAACATTTTATGCATTTTTGCGATGAATTAACCAGGAGTTAAAGAAATTACAAAATAAATAAATAATTGCGAATAAAAGGGCCCACGACCATTTTTTTTCCGAATCCCTGTTCTTTAAGTATTGATTTCTTTATCCATCAGGTCAGTTACTTCCATAAATTTGTTATATACGGCAACAGATGCTGGTTGGTCTATCTAAACCTCCAATATTTCAATGTTTAACCACCTGCATATTCTTGTCATTGGATAATATCCTGAGATTGATGAACCATTAATCACTGCAGAGATGTCTTTCCATCGACATAAATGTAACTTATTGTTTTCATCAGTGACTATTTAGTTGCTCCTCGTCCACTTTTCTCATAGAGGCAACTGAATTAAGAGGACAGTTATTAAATGTAATTTATTGTTTTCATCAGTGACTATTGAGTTGCTCCTCGTCCACTTTTTCTCATAGAGGGAACTTTGCGTGGCAATAGAATGGCTAATAACTATCCTCTTAATTCTATAAAAAAAGTGGACGAGGAGCAATCTCGATAGTCACTGATGAAAACAATAAATTACATTTAATAACTGTCGTCTTAATTCAGTTGCCTGGGCTGCATGTCCTCTGTTTTTCAACTCTTTTAGTAATGGCAAACTAGTAAATAGATGATCAATGTACAGCTTCAAAGAAATATTATCATTGTAGGGAGGAAGAGCATTAACTATATTGAGTAGTGCAGCAGCTCTTTTTCCAAAAGTGTTTTAATAATCTGAATTATCTAACTACGTAGCGCCCTGATAAATTGATGTGATATCCATTTGATGCATTCAAACACCAAACCTTGAACCCGAACCTGATCGGTTTCCTCTAATAAATCGTTAACATCATGGTACTGTACCAGTGATTCATCAAAATCCATTTCTAGAGATGGTGAAAAGACGTTCATACAGTTTTTTCATATGTTTGAACAGTGGACGAATGTTTGCCATTTTATCATTTATGTCTAACTTTTGATTACTGGCAAAGTGTCGATTAGCAAGAACCTTACGAAACTTGTTCTTGGACTTTTAGCTACAATATCATAATATAGCTCGCTCTCTTCACTCCAATACATTCGTCTTCTCAGTAATCAATGATACCCAGAGAATAAAAGCATTCCTAAAACAGCTTTTATGTCACTAATATCTACATCAAATTCTTTGCCTTTACTAGCTGCATATCGCTTGGATTCCTGCGCAATAGTCTTCAACATGAATTCATAAAAATAATATTCCAATACTTCCAGAGGTGATTTCCCTGTAAACGACAGATTGGGAACAGCGGGTTCTCTAAAATATAAGGAAAAAATATCTTTTGAGTTAATCTATTCATACGAAAGAAGTTTTTTCTATGCAGTGCATATTCTTTCACTTTGTGGAGCTTGAGGGTGTGCATAAGGTTCATAATAAGCTATTAGATACGTTTTGTGTTATCGTGAAAATTAAACCAAAGTTTGGTAATAAACATCATATATATTGTGCCCACTGCGAAGAAACATATTCGTTTACGATATTGTTTATTTCTAAAAAAAAATCTTTTTATCCAACTAAATGAAATAATTATCATCAGAAAAGAAAGTTTTGATGTTTATATTTCTCTTTTTCATATTAAATCACTTTTCATCTTTCTCTCACTTGAGAGAACGATTAAGATCTGCACAAACCACTCCTTTCGAACCACAATAATTGGTATACTGTCAAATAACAAAGTGAGTTAGCCTTGTAACTATGTTGAAAGCAATGTACGTTTTCTTTCATTCGACAGTTCAAGTAAACTGGTTATTCCTCATATATCAGCTTTATAACAAATTTCGTATGCAAAGCTATACACCTGCTTTGTATTAAGCCTCATATACAGAGCTATATAGACGTTTTGACATTAACCTTGCATACAGAATTATGCACATGCTTTGTAATAAATCTCTTATACAGAGCTATGCACCCACTTTGTACTAAATTTCATATACAGACCTATATATAGACTTTGAAATAAACCTCGAATACAGAGCAAATTACCCGCTTTGTAATAAACCTCGAATACAGAGCAAAATACCCGCTTTGTAATAAACCTCGAATACAGAGTAAAATACCCGTTTTGTAATAAATCTCGAATTCAGAGCTATATACCTGCTTTGTACTAAATCTCATATACAGACCTATATATGGACTTTATAATAAACCTCGAATACAGAGCTATATACTCTCATTGTACTAAAACTAGCATGCAGAGTTATATATCCGCATTGTATTAAACCTTGCGTACAGAATTATATATTCAGTGTATACTAAACCTCCTATAAAGACCTTGCAAAATCTAGACTTACTATTTATCAGTCTACTGCGAAATTAGTTTTTACTTAAAGACATTGTGAAAACTTTGACCACCTAATTTCAATATATTCTTGACCTCCCGTACGCTAAATGTACTGTTATCAGGGTCACAAGTTCTGAAATAATGTAAGACTCTCTATCTACAAAACTACGAGACAAATGACTCTGAAATCATCCTTTCAGTCTCGCAATATATTTCGAAATAAATACCTTCTGGTCTTACATATTCCTCTATGTTCATGATTAAGTTCAGTGCGAGGTGATAATCCCTGGGGTTGCCTCGAAAAGCAGTGACCCCTCATGTGAAGTTCAGCTACTCCGCAGGAAGTAATGGAAAGCTTCTCTACATATGTTACCAGTGGCCTTGTGACTCTACTTTCTCATATTATTTCCAAACATTTTGCTTTCCAAGCTACGCAACATTGTAATTTGTTTTCCAACAGTCACATTCCCTCTGAATGTGAATGAAGACTTTCTATGGTTGCCGCTTTCACTTTACTAATGCTCAGGAGGTCGATATTTTGCGAGTAGAGTCGTGATGAATTTGATAAAGGGGCTACTCTTTTGAGTTTGCTAGATTATTCGTTTTGCTTTTTTTACCCTTGCATGACTGGCGATGGTCTTGCCATACAGATGCTTTGCTTTGCTGCCATATATTTGACGACAAGCGATCTGAATATTACAAATCACTGCCTGTGAGTCAGTCGTAAATATTAGTCATGTGGCATTTGTGGTTTATTGATTTGTGAAATCCAGATGAAAGCTTGCTTTATAGCTTACAGCTCCATTCTTTCACTGCTTGTGGGAATATTCTACCATCCTTACGCAGAATGATGTTGCTCTAGGAGGTGATAAATGTAAAATCAGCTCTCTATGACAGGCGTTTTTGACTTAACCCTCTGCCTAATATCTACATATCTCAGTGGTGCCAGATGTTTATTCCAGTGGAGACATCTGAGATCCTGGTGATAATTCAAGCAAGCCACTGCTTGGTTGGTATCTGTTGGGTCATTGTGAAGCTGGATTATTCCAAGTGAAAAGGGTAGTAGATCGATGATGGAAATGCATGGTCTTTACACTTCAAGGCTCTGTTGGTAATGTGCAATATTTACTGAGACTTTAAGGTGTAATAGAGCTTTGATGGGGTGTCTGCCAAGTTTTAAACAGATGTTTTGTATCTTTCCATCTTATCTAGCTGTGTAGCACCCATTCTGATTAACGGTAGTGCATAATCCAAATGGAACCGATAAGACTTTAATGAGGTGGCGATCTTTAGCTCTATTTCCTATTGCAACTTTCATTGCATTAATGCCTTAAGCAGCTCTGTTCATCATGATGTTAAAATGGCTTGTGAAGTTGAGGTGTTTCACAAAGGTTACCTAAAGGAACTTCAGGGTTTCTTTCAGAGAGATAGCAGTGTCCTTAATGAATGGTGATGATTTCTCTCCTAAGCATGTCTTTTGATGAGTGTACTGGACAAAACAATGACTCTGACATGATCGATGACGATTCATTTGCCATTGTATCATTTTCTCACCCTGTTTAGCATTTGATTTCAGCATTGTTTGTGCCTCTTCTGTACCACCAGAATATCGTAAGCCAAAGTTAGCACACGGCATCTGATTAACCTGTCAAGGTGGGATAGATACAAGGTGTTGTTTGTGAAGAGGACTGGTGATCCTTGAGGCAGACCTGTGTTATTAAGTGATCCAGTCTAATGACTACTTTCTGTGCTCCATGATCCTGGCAGACCTGTGTTGATAGTGATCAAGTCTGCTGACTATATTCTGTGCTCCATGATCCGGGCAGACCTGTATTGATAGTGATCCAGTCTGATGACTACTTTCTGTGCTTCATGATCCAGGCAGACCTGTATTGATAGTGATCCAGTCTGATTACTACTCTCTGTGCTTCATGATGCATCTTCTGGTAGTTCGTGTAGCTCCAACCCATTTTACTCATGTTATACTGATGCCTAATTCTGATAATTTGTCATCAAGGATGGGAAGCTTGGCTCTATATAAGCATCTTATAGAACTAAAGCTTGTGCTAAAGTGTTGTTCTGGTTAACTTCACATCCTTCCCATGTATCAGCTGCAAATCCAGCGACACTGAGCCACGTTTTTATTCTACTATGATAGTCATCTAATGATGGTTGTAGTAGTGGTTTAAGCTCATATACAAGCCTTCTAGTTGCAGCCTTTTGTGAAATCTTAACGATCATATTTTGTGGGACAATGATCCAATGACCTTTAAGATGCCAGTGATATTTCACATGTTTTCGGGAAAGGATTTGATAAAGACGTAAGCCCATATTTCAGGAAAGTTACCTGCTGTTCAGCTACGCTGCTACTTTAACATTAGGTTACCTAAGTTTTTCGAGAAGAATCAATCAGAAATTAATTAGGAAAACAACGATAATAATCATTGTATTTTCATTGGTAACTTCAAAACACGACCTTGGTGCCTTTCATCTGACTTTATTTTAAGTAAAACCTTTTTACCAGATTAATTAATATTTATTTATTTCAATAACTTCAATTATTATTATTATAAAGTAGAATTAAATGTAAATTAGATTATAAATACAACAAAATTATAATTAACAAGACCAAAATTCGCGAGCGAATGCAACATGCCTCCGACACGTAATCCCAACATGGCCAATACTGACACCAGAAAAACACAAAAAAATTGAAAACTGTCTATATCACTGCTTGGGGCTGCAAGAAGATATCTTTGTACCAAATCCCACGTAAGTTGGATGGTATATACATGAATATTTCACGAAAACCCCAAATTTTGCTTTTGTCGTTGAAATACTGAGCAAAAGACAAAAATTCCAAAATATCACAGTTGGGACCAACCTGTAAAAATATGTCTTTGTACCAAATGCCATGTAAATTGACCGAAATATGGCGGAGTAATTGTCAAAAAACCCTATAATTATGCTTTTTGTGGCATCTTGACTCCCCTATAGTTATTAAAAATGGGAAAGTCCAAAAGTTTTGTCTGTCAATGTGTATTTTCTGTAAAAAAGTATCTTTGTTCTAAATTCCCTGTAAATTGGTCGAAACAAAGCTAAGTAATTGATCAAAACTCCTAAAATTATGGGTTTATTTAACCTTTTGACCCTTAAAATGAATCAAAATGAGCTAATCCAACGTTTTTGTTTCTGTGTTGGGCTCACGAAAATTTATGTTTGTGCCAACTTTCATCTTGAGTGCTGTAAATATGACACAGGCACCCAAAATATACATTTGTGGGTTGTTTGACATTTTACTCCATAAAATCCTCAAAAAGGCTAAATCAAAAACATAAAAGAGATGTTTGGACGTATTGGAGCAGAGTATAACCCCACCAAACTTAAAGTGTATGTGTTTTTCTTATAGCATAGCCACATTGGGCTATGTGGTGTGTCCACCGAGGGGAATCGAACCCCTTATTTTAGCATAGTAAATCCGAATACTTACCTCTGTCCCAGCGGGGGATCCAAGCTTTAAGTCTAGTGTTTGGAAGAAGAATAAACTATAGAAAAACGTAACTAACCCAAGAAATTTTAACTCATACAGTTTTGTAACATTAATTATTCAGTATTTCACGTAATCACATTTAATCTAAATAAAATAATAATTCATTTTATTAATGCTAATAAATATTTTATTTCTGTCTCCCGGTGAGACAGCGGTAAGTCTACGGACTTATAACGCTCAAGTACTGGATTCGATTCCCCCCTATGGATCGTAGTTAACCCATTCTAAAAATAAACTACTTTAATTGAATAAAAATTTCGTATTATTACTCTATATCTGGCTGTATTATTTTAATGTTTTAACCCTCCTCCACAGAATTTAATTAAACATTTATTCAACCATCTTCTCATTATTTTACGGAATGCTTTAAAAATATTAATAATAATGAAATAGGTCTATAATTTACATAACTATTCTTATCACCTTTTTATACATTAGAATTGTTATACCTGCTTTAGTTCCTCTCGGAAAGTTCATGTTGTTATAGATAAATTATATATATGTACCACAGGTTCTATGATATAATTTATACAGAAGTTTGCTATTTGTTCTGAAATTCCATCATGCTCTGGACTTTTCAGGTTTTTTAGTCTCGTAATTATAGTTTTCACTTACTCATTACATGTAAGAAATGAAAACGCGGAATTATTGTTTCTATTTACATTAAATGTTTTACGTGGTTCATCATCACAACAAACAAACATTGTGTATCACTCAGGAGATTATAATATGTACTGGGTCACATTACACCACGTTCGAGGTTAATTAGAAAAGTTATTCATTTATTAAAGTTTCACATGTTTGGGGAGAAAAATTTTACGTAAATTTTCTATGATCCTTCATCAGAGCCCCACAATGGCACAGCTGTATGTCTGCGGACTTACAACGCTAGAAACCAGGTTTCGATATCTGTGGTGGACAGATGGCCCAGTGTGTAGCGTTGTGCTTAATTCCAAACAAACAAATATTTCTGTTTGAGAATGACTGATCCACTCCCTATCGTTATACAAGGATTGTAGGTGGTATATGTGAAGGGTGTTGACTGGTTTTTCATACGGGCTTTTAGAAATCGTAGTCATAATCATTATGATCTGGAGCTCTGTTGTACTTCTATTTTTCCTTTACCTCTCAGGTGGTAATTGTTCTACACAGAACCTCATTGCCAGCAGAGAAGAATACTCGCCAAGTTCTACATTAATAATCTTCAACTTATTTAACCGTGTGAATCATTTTAAATATTTATCCTTTATTTCAGTATTTTGCAGATTTTATGTATTACATCTATTCCAATGCATTTTCATTTGTATTTGTTTTGTATCTTTCAAGTTGTATGTTGTTATTGATCACTCAAGATAGAACTTATTCATTCCTAAACATGCTTGGATTAAATATGTTTCCAACTTTTGCCATAATGCTCCTGTTTCCAATTAGACGAGCAAGAGTATTAAGACAATAAGGTATTACACATGGAAGCATCACGGCAACAATTAAAATATGTTTAATACCTTAATACTCTTGCACGTCTAATTAGAAACAGAAGCATCACGGCAACAATTGGAAAACATGTTTAATACCTTAAAACTCTTGCACGTCTAATTAGAAACACAAGCATCACGACAACAATTGGAAAATGTTTAATACCTTAATACTCTTTCACGTCTAATTAGAAACATTTTTTTTCAATTGTTGCTGTGATGCTTCTGTTTCTAATTAGACGTGAAAGAGTTTTAAGGTATTAAATATGTTTTCCATTGTTGCCGTGATGCTCCTGTTTCTAATTAGACGCGAAAGAGTTTTAAGGTATTAAACATGTTTTCAACTGTTGCCGTGATGCTCCTGTTTCTAATTAGACGTGCAAGAGTTTTAAAGTATTAAGCATGTTTCCAATCGTTCCTGTGGTGTTCCTCTGTCTAATTACGTTTTAAGGTATTAAATATGTTTTAAGGTATTAAATATGTATGGTTGCTTCGGTTCTCCCAATTCTAATTAGACATGCAAGGATTGTAAGGTTTATCAAAGAGCAACAAAAAAGTGTTAAGTAATATGCATATTTTTAGGTAAAAAAATACAAATACAATGACCAAGTTTGTGAAAGAGAATTCTGTTTTTATTTTATTATGGTTTTGTTTATGGTTCATTTATTATTTCATCTATCATTTAGTTTATCTAAGAAGTTTTAGTTACATCTAAAACGCTAAATCATCTGATGATGATGTTTATTTTGAGTAAATATGCATGTGTCATGAGACTGTCATCAGTTTCCCTAGCGATGACGTAGAGATATCATTAATGTTGCACAAAAGTGTGTAAGTTATGTACAGATATTTTGCACAGGATTATACATGTTAAAATAACATGACCTTGTGATCTAACAAGTGAATAAAAACACTACATTGAGCTTTAACAAATTAGTTTACGAGATATAGCTGAACAGTATTATTACTGGTTGTTGTTAGTAATTTTGTAGTTTTAATACGGAATACTGTTATTTTGAAATTATCATTTTTTACTAGTATGTATTTTTCCCTGATTTTTAATACTTGTTGAAATATTCATTGACTTAAATGTATATATTGTATTGTTCATTAATGTTACTTTCGAGTCCTGGCCAGGCATATATTTCTTTACTGTGTTTTGTATTTTAATAGTTTGAAAGTCACACTTTGGTTTTCTATTATTGTCAGAGTATAATAAATTTGTGTTTTTATGGTTGAACCCTGGTTGTAGCAGCTACTTTAGAGTCCCAGTGCTTCTCAACCTTTTCCAATATCATTCACCCTATAAGTTTTTCACAACAGCTCACTGATCTCAGTTCCAAAAAACACAAAAAGTACTAAATTAAAATTAGCATTTTTTAATATGACTTAAGTATACATCAAACTACAGCTAGAATAGATACGACATAAAATAAACAAAACCACTGGTGAATCACTCAACCAGTTGAGAAGCTTTAAACCGTTACAAGTTGTGCTTGTTTAATACCAAGGACGAAGGGTTAATTTATCTTTGTCCATTGCGACAGGGTTAGAGGCCTGAATTATAAGGAATTTACTGAATCGTCTGAAACTCTTCTGTTCGAATAGCAACAACATAATTCATGGATATTTTTAAAGTTTTCATCTTAAATGTGTTTGTATCACCAATGGACAGACAGGGAAATCATACCAGTTGAATGAGAAATTCTATTATAACTTATTGTACATATCAAAATAAACACACGTTATAAAATACGACAGTGCCCTTGTCACCGAATGTTCTTCTTAAAGTTTTCATCTTAAATGTGTTTGTATCACCAATGGACAGACAGGGAAATCATACCAGTTGAATGAGAAATTCTATTATAACTTATTGTACATATCAAAATAAACACACGTTATAAAATACGACTGTGCCCTTGTCACCGAATGTTCTTCTGAAGTTGTAATCTTATGGCATTACAACATTGGAGATAATACGTGCAATATAACAAACGAGCATCGTGCTTTCACTGACGCTGCGATCTTTGAAGAAATATTTTCAATATATAAGATGGATAAGAGGAGCAAAGAAGTCATGATAACTCGATATTTTAATAACAATAAATCAAGCTAAAAAAAACTGTCGAAATCGTCTTCACTAACAAGAAAAAGAAAAGGAAACGCATAGTAAAGATGAGCATTCAGTTGCATAAAAACCTCGTGTAATCTATATTATCAAGATGCTGAAGACAAAATGGTTTCTGTAGACCCCACTACCCTTAGGTATATAAAATTAATATAAACCTGGGCCAGTGGAATGTCCTACATATTTGCTGGAAATAAGTAAGATTCGTATCCGCCTTGTGATCTTTATGAGAAATAGAAAGTACAGAAACATGCATGATAAGATTTTACACATTCACAGCTTAAGATTTGCAGCTTTGCTAACTAGTAGATCGCAGTAAAAATCTACGTAAGTAGATTAAGGACCACATTGAAGTAATGTTCCACAATGTAAAATTTACTTCGTAGCTGCACAATTTTCTAAAAATTAAATAAATAAATTATGGTAATTATCATAGTTGGCTAATTGCTTCAGCTCAGTATTCTTTTGTTTCTCTACCGACTATTTTACTTTTATTGTAAAGACTAGAACTGTGTGGATTAGCTTCCTTGTGTTTGAAATGGCGTTTTTTTCAAGTTTTAATAATACAAATGGCTTAAGAACATTTTAGATATTTCTTGGGACGTATGTAGTAATCAGTTTTTTATATCACAGTTTAATGCAAATCGTACTTTGGGATATGATTATTGCTAACATTCCTAGTGTAAGACATAAAGCTAGTAATAATGTTGTTTGAATTGCTTATAACAGGACATTGATTGTATTAAATCAAATAGGAAATGTTAAAGGTTACACAATGTATTTAAACAAGAACTAATTTGTATCTGAAACTTATACATTTATAAGTGAAATCTTGCACCACCAAAACCCTTGTTTTTGCTAATTTATTACACAGAAAATTTAAAGATTAGTTGTCTTTAGGTAACCGATAATTTTGGTCAACATATTAGCCTGTCACGTGAACTTGCTATGTTGTATGCACTTTCATTAATGTTGACAAAGTAAATCACGAGGGCCTCTTGTTGTGCAGTGCATGACAAATACACTGTTTGGAAGATGAACTTTACTTAATTGCAAAGCGTTTCAGCCACCTACACTTGCTTACCTAAAGGTTATATTGTCTTTGCTTCTAAAATTTATTTAATTTGACGCTGAGCAACTGCTGACTTACTAAACTTACATCATAAAAATGCTCATCTGCTGATTGGCCATTTATAGATCTATTATTCATTAGAAGAATCCTAACCTACTGATTGGCCATTTATAGATCTATTATTCATTAGAAGAATCATAACCTACTGATTGGCCATTTATAAATCTATTATTCATTAGAAGAATCCTCATCTACTGATTGGCCATTTATAGATGCTATACTATACTAACTATAGATCTATTATTCATTAGAAGAATCCTAACCTACTGATTGGCCATTTATAAATCTATTATTCATTAGAAGAATCCTAACCTACTGATTGGCCATTTATAGATCTATTATTCATTAGAAGAATCCTAACCTACTGATTGGCCATTTATAAATCTATTATTCATTAGAAGAATCCTAACCTACTGATTGGCCATTTATAAATCTATTATTCATTAGAA
>NW_013668744.1:15105-16437 GCF_000517525.1 Limulus polyphemus
GATTGGCCATTTATAAATCTATTATTCATTAGAAGAATCCTAACCTACTGATTGGCCATTTATAAATTTATTAATCATTAGAAGAATCATATGCTGATTGGCCATATATACATTATTATTTTTTTCTTGCTATTTTTTGTTTATCAAAAGATTGCAGTAATTATATATGAAGCTATGTATTTTTATTGAATATTGAAATCACAGTTAAAAACGTCAGCAACTTATTGGTATAGAAAACAATAAATTAAATTGAGGTTCTAAAGGTTTAGGATCAAATGTGTCTTTGTTTGGTGCAAATCTGAATTTTATTATACATATTCGTATAAAAATAAAGAAATGAACTTATAATAATTTAATTTAAAGTTCAATTATCCTGAAATAAACAAAATAAGACTGAATTTTTAAAAATGAAAGTGCGAAACATTACAATGAAAATATAAATTATTTGAATGCTTCATTAATGGGTGATCCATAACGGCTGTTGAGAATGATGTGTAAAATTATGTAATATATTTTGTTTTGTTGAGTATAAGCCACCGTTACAAAGCGTTTCGTTCAATACTATTTATTCCCCCAAAATAATATCTTAGTTGAAATATATATGTTTTAAAAGTGTTATGCAATAAACCCATAGCTTTCACTTTACTACATTATATATAGCCCACTGAGAATAAATTTCAAGACATACGTTACAAGTATTTGAACGACACAAAGAAAATAAAAAATACTATTTCAAATTCATTAAAAGTACGTTTACAAAGTTTCTGAATGTGCATATGTACTTGAATGAGCGCATGCAGTAAGTATGCAGTTCGTCAATATACGCAGAACTTTGTGTTCTTAATACTCAAATTTAGAACATTAATGAGAGAAATATTTAAGCAGCGGGTTGCAATGATTTCTAATGTGTTATTATTTAGTGCAGTTAGTTTGAAAGTTTTGTTGCTCAATGATTAAAAAGAAAATGATATTCTGTTAGTGATGTAAGACAAACAAAACACAATATAAAATGTTATCATAGTGAGTATATACGTTACGAAACAAAACACAATATAAAATGTTATCAAAGTGATTATATAATTTACCAAACAAAACACAATATAAAATTTTATCAAAGTGAGTGTATAATGTACCAAACAAAACACAATATAAAATTTTATCAAAGTCAGTATATAATTTACCAAACAAAACACGATGTAAAATTTTATCAAAGTCAGTATATACTTTACCGAACAAAACACAACGTAACATATTATCAAAGTGAGTATATAATTTACCGAACAAAACACAACGTAAAATTTTATCAAAGTGAGTATATAATTTACCGAACAA
>NW_013668744.1:17409-28659 GCF_000517525.1 Limulus polyphemus
CACAACGTAAAATGTTATCAAAGTGAGTATATACTTTATCGAACAAAACACAATATAAAATGTTATCAAAGTGAGTGTACAATTTACCAAACAAAACACAATATAAAATGTTATCAAAGTGAGTGTACAATTTACCAAACAAAACACAATATAAAATTTTATCAAAGTGAGTGTACAATTTCCCAAACTAAACATGATGTAAAATATTATCAAAGTGAGTATATAATTTACCGAACAAAACACAATATAAAATGTTATCAAAGTGAGTGTACAATTTCCCAAACAAAACACAATATAAAATGTTATCAAAGTGAGTGTACAATTTACCGAACAAAACACAACGTAAAATTTTATCAAAGTGAGTATATACTTTACCGAACAAAACACAATATAAAATGTTATCAAAGTGAGTGTACAATTTGCCAAACAAAACACAATGTAAAATTTTATCAAAGTGAGTATATAATTTACCGAACAAAATACAATATAAAATGTTATCAAAGTGAGTGTACAATTTCCCAAACAAAACACAATATAAAATGTTATCAAAGTGAGTGTACAATTTACCGAAC
The DNA here is from genome assembly GCF_000517525.1 of Limulus polyphemus. Lineage (NCBI taxonomy): Eukaryota > Metazoa > Arthropoda > Merostomata > Xiphosura > Limulidae > Limulus > Limulus polyphemus. The sequence continues at coordinate 17,982 of NW_013668744.1, forward strand.
AAACCACAACGTAAAATTTTATCAAAGTGAGTATATACGTTACCGAACAAAACACAATATAAAATTTTATCAAAGTGAGTGTACAATTTACCGAACAAAATACAATATAAAATGTTATCAAAGTGAGTGTACAATTTCCCAAACAAAACACAATATAAAATGTTATCAAAGTGAGTGTACAATTTACCGAACAAAATACAACGTAAAATTTTATCAAAGTGAGTATATACTTTACCGAACAAAACACAATATAAAATGTTATCAAAGTGAGTGTACAATTTCCCAAACAAAACACAATATAAAATGTTATCAAAGTGAGTGTACAATTTACCGAACAAAATACAACGTAAAATTTTATCAAAGTGAGTATATACTTTACCGAACAAAACACAATATAAAATGTTATCAAAGTGAGTGTACAATTTACCAAACAAAATACAATATAAAATGTTATCAAAGTGAGTGTACAATTTACCAAACAAAACACAATGTAAAATTTTATGAAAGTAATCGTGTAATTTACCCGAAAGAATGTAAATGCATATAAAGCGCGAAGATCTGAAAATGAAACAAGAATAGTTAGAAGAAACACTTCAATCATGCTAATATTTGTTGGATGTTCTATTCTCTTTATCTAACGCACTCAGACTTCATAGTGCGGAATATTGTGTGTTATAAACCTTAATATTCAAAATACCTTACATTGTTAGTGTATTTTATCAAATATTTGTCTTTCGAGTTTTTGTTTATTTTTTATATCATAATGTAATTTCTAAGCTATGTTTATATTATTTTTATTTACTATAAAAGACAAGTATGTTAGATATCGTGTTAAAATATTGAGAATATTCAAGGATTGTGAACATAAATGTCACTATTAGAAATATGTGTACATTATAATAATGCTAAGATGTGTTGATAAAGAATCTGCTTATAAAATATATTCGCTGTGAATCAAACCTGTATTAACCACGTAGTGCCAGTAATGCCATTATTTCTCTCCTATTTAACAAACGTAAAAAAAAAAAGTTTATCTAAAGTAACAGGTGTAATTCTATACTAGCTATTTTCCACAAAATTAAACACTCTGTTTTGTTGTCTATAACTGAAAAAAATAATTAGTTTGGCTTTTTTTTTCTTATTAAGCATGAGAAGTGAGGAATGTAATGAAGAAAATGCATGTACCAAACGTAAAACGTTTCTACCTCCTGTTCTCCTTTTAAAGTATAGTTTGATTTAAATATCACTAGTAAGCCCTCACTTCTGCGTCTACAGGATGCCATCTAAGTGGGGAGATCAAAGAATACTAGATGTATGTTCTGAAAAGATTAAATGTTATATGTAAAACTATTACTTGAACAATACCATTGTAGTTTTATGTATTTATTCATTGTATATAAAAAGTTTATCACAACTATTTTTGAGAACACAAAATTCTTGAGAAATTATTTTCTCACAAAATGACTATCTTTAATGAAGTGGTATTAATTAATAGAATAAAATGTGAAAATGTATCTACTATCAAGAACATTTTGTAGCATGTAAGAAACCGCAGTAAAAATACTAGCGAATGATATCTTCTAATAAGGCCTACAGCAATGTAAAAATGTGAAAACAAGTTATATCCTGATATAGCCTACGGCAATGTAAAAATATGAGCGAAGGTATCTCTTAATACAACTTACAACAATGCAAAAATGTGAACAAAAGGTAACTACTGATGCACCTTACAACAATGTAAAAATGTGAATAAAAGGTAACTACTGATGCACCTTACAACAAAGTAAAAATATGAACGAAAGTTAACTATTGATGTAGCTTACAACAAAGTAAAAATATGAACGAAAGTTAACTATTGATGTAGCTTACAACAAAGTAAAATATGAACGAAAGTTAACTATTGATGTAGCTTACAATAAAGTAAAATATGAACGAAAGTATCTCTTGATACAACTTACAACCAAGTAAAAATATCAACGAATGGTAATTCTTGATGCAGCTATAACAAAGTAAAATATGAACGAAAGTTATCTCTTGGTACAACTTACAACCAAGTAAAAATATCAACGAATGGTAATTCTTGATGCAGCTTACAACAAAGTACAACAAATGCTATTAATCTCATTTCTTAAAAGCTATGTTGGGACAGTGAAATATGAAAGTTACCTCGCTTATTAAACTTTGTGATCTTCCCCTTATAGTTTGAGCGTAGGTCTTTACACAGGTAAGACGCAATTCTATAATTATGTCCTGGTGTAACATATTGTATCAAAGCTCATTTACTCTACAGAAGTCTTCTTTCTAAATTTCTCTTACAAGATGCCTATGAATGAAAATATATGTCTGTGTAATATCTTAGGAATTTATGTTATTTAAAATCATCAGGAATTAATAAAGCTATAAACAGCTGAATAACAATAAATATTTGATAAATATATTATGAAGTGAGCATGAATTTAAAGTAAGTGTTATGATATAAACTTCAACTTCAAATAATCGGATAAAAACTTTAACCTAAAGTATATTTTACGATATGAACTTTAACCTGAAGTATATTTTACGATATGAACTTTAACCTGAAGTATATTTTACGATGTGAACTTTCTAATGTAGCTCACTTTAAACCATTTATTTTTGTTTTTCTTGTCGTTTGATACAGTAGGTGGGTATGTTGATTTATGGCTATCAGTTTTTTAAACAAGAATGTGTTAGTTAACTTTGTTGTATAACCTTTGTTAACAACAATTTGTATTAGAGTTTTTAATCCAGTTTCATCATCATCAGATGACAAGGGTAGAGTGATAAGTCTGTGTACCAGACTATGGACACGGTGAGTTGTGATATAATGGATGTATTGAAGAAGCATATATGATGATGTCACTTTCAGTGATGAAAATAATACAAAACATGTTAAGTATTGGTATAGATATGTTAATGATGTGATTTGTCTCTGGACAGGATTCATACGTCAACCCGACAAATTTGTAACTTTTATATATTCCCAAAAAATATTAAATTTACTTTGGAATTTAGTGAACACGAAAATATTAATTTTTTGGACTTAAATATTGGCATAAATAACGGAATACACTCCTTCAAAATCTTCATAAGACCGACTTAGCAATTTCCTCTCTAAATTATATATGAACATTTCTGCAAGCAAAGGAGAGAGGGGGAACCCATAGCTAACCCATCGTTCTGTTTATATAGTTGGTCATTAAATCTGAAATAGTGCTGATCTAGGCAAGTGGTTATTATTGTTTTTAATTCCTGGGCTTGAACAGGGTTTACTTTTTCTATATCATTTAAACCACTAACAATTTGTTTACATTCGATAACGGATGTACTGGTGAAAAGACTACAAACTTGAAATAAAAAATAATTTTCACGTTATTCGGTATCTCTAATTTTTTTTCTACAGGCTCCAGAGAATTTTTATACCAAACTTACGTTTAAAACCAGGTCAATTTTTTTTGGAAATATTTTGGGTTTTCTGTGCTAGCATTAGTATAGGAAACAACACGTCTGACGCGATATTCGTTTTTTGTAGCTTAGGAATTTCATACAGAGGTGGGGATTCATAATGCTTAACGACTTAACTTGGAGTTCGTTAAATAGGCTTTTGTTGTTGTTTTGGTGGGGTCTTTGTTTAGGAGCGTGAAACTGTTACAATCAAGAAAGTCGTTGATTTTATCGTGATAATCTTGTTTTTCCAGTACAATAGTTTTCGGAAGAAGTTTGAATGATTTTAGAGCATATATTCTTTGTTACAGAGTCAAATTAACATTAAATGCTACCTCTGTATGTATTGCAAGATTTTCAAAGTCTTTTACATTTAACCTGGTCTTAGGACAATATTTTAAACCTTTACTAAGTACATTAGACTCAGTGTTTTGTCAACTCGAAATTCGAAAGGTTTACTAGCTTAGGATGGAATTTTAAATGGTAATCTTCTACTAGATTTGAACTATTTTCATGTTTAGTCAGATTACGAATATTAGTCAGAAAATGGATTTAACTATTGCATCCCACCATATTGAAACTAAACACCAATTTGATCAAAAAAAAAAAAACTAGCAAAATCATATATATCAGTGGAAAATGTAAAAAAGCTAGACAGTCTCATTGGATGGGGGATTGCCAGGTGAGGGTTACATAACTATTGAGTGATATGCAAGTTATGCCCACATGTGAGAATTACATAACTGTTGCGTAATATACACTGAATACCGCCGCCTGAAGGTTACAGAGGAGGTGTTGCTAAGGGAAGGATTACATCATTATTCCATGAAATGGCACCAGAGAGCCACCCCTTCTTAAGAGAGAGGTAACATCATAGTTAGATACCAGAGGGCCTGTTACCAATATTCTATAAGCGGACTGTGTTACCAAGGTTCCATAGGCGGAGGAGGTTACTAGGCGAATTACATGTGTTTTATAAATGCATATAATGTTACTAAGGTCAGTGTTACTTTAAGACTTCATACAAAGTTTGTGGCTCAGCATGGTCAGGTGATTAGGGCGCTCGACTCGCAATCTGCGGGTTCGAATCCCCGTCCCACCAAACATGTTCGCCCTTTCAGCCGTGGAAGCGTTATAATGTGACGGACAATCCCACTATTCGTTGGTAAAAGAGTAGTCCAAGAGTTGGCGGTGGGTAGTGATGACTAGCTGCCTTCTCTCTAGTCATACGCTGCTAAATTAGTGACGGCTAGCGCAGATAGCCCTCGTGTAGCTTTGTGCGAAATTCATAGCGAACTCTTCTTTCAGACATAACGTATTTTAATGTTCTTTGTAATATGCGATGAAACAGGTTGAATAAAAAGTAAATTTTAAAATCACACTAAAATATTTACCAAAATTTTTGCTTTTTATTGTATTATTTCCTATTTTGTTTGTGTTTAAGTATGCACAAAGCTACACAAGGGCTATCTGTGCTCTGCCCACCACGAGTATAGAAACCCGGTTTCTAGCATTGTAAGTCCGCAGACATACAGCTGTGCCATTGGGGGACTCCTATTTTGCAAAACATAGGTGTTGCATCCTGCTAAGAGTCTAGTGCTAGCTACAAACTAACTTTTGACTGCAAGTTTCGGTACTGATAACAGCTTAAATGAAATCACACGCATATATACATATATAAATATATGATTAGAATTTATTCTGTTACTCTGTGATTTTCCAACTAATAATAATTCGATTTCTAGTTGTATTTTCAGATTCCGTATATACTTCATCTTCATGTCTATCTTTACAAATGTGTAAATCCTAACGACATTAACATTGATCATGAGTGCTCATCACACGAACGACACTCTTTCGTGAAAGAACTTACTTTTGATTCCTGCTAGTTTAATGTGTCAAGATACGAAACTGTTTAAATTAATGTTTCATCTGATGTTTTGTTACTGTCATCAGTCTCTTACATGTTTAAATAAGAGAGATGAGTTGATTATGTAGCAATAGAAGGCTCTTCTTAGAAAAAAACAAAACAACTCACGTTACTTTAAACTTTTATGGAAGACGTTTCACGCAGTAAAAGTGTCTAAAGTTATTAAAGAAAATATCGATACTTCATGCACAATAAAGTATCATTGATTGTGTGCCTTGTACACGAACAACCACTGGTTGTACAACTGCTACGTATATACAAGTAAAATAAAAACTAACACCACTATCTGAAAAGGGAGTTATAAAGAACCTTGTCCATAATTCAGAAGATGATGTATATCACAAAGAAAGTTATAAAGAACCTTGTCCATAATTCAGAATATGATGTATATCACAAAGAGAGTTAGTTATAAAGAACCTTATCCATGATTTAGAAGATGATGTATATCACAAAGAGAGTTATAAAGAACCTTGTCCATAATTCAGAAGATGATGTATATCACAAAGAGAGTTATAAAGAACCTTGTCCATAATTCAGAAGATGATGTATATCACAAAGAGAGTTATAAAGAACCTTATCCATAATTCAGAATATGATGTATATCACAAAGAGAGTTAGTTATAAAGAACCTTATTCATAATTCAGATAATGATGTATATCACAAAGAGATTTATAAAGAACCTTGTCCATAATTCAGAAGATGATGTATATTACAAAGAGTTATAAAGAACCTTATCCATGATTTAGAAGATGACGTATATCACAAAGAGAGTTATAAAGAACCTTGTCCATAATTCAGAAGATCATGTATATCACAAAGAGATTTATAAAGAACCTTGTCCATAATTCAGAAGATGATGTATATTAAAAAGAGAGTTATAAAGAACCTTATCCATGATTTTGAAGATGATGTATATCACAAAGAGAGTTATAAAGAACCTTGTCCATAATTCAAAATATGATGTATATCACATGTTTTTTATAAACCATAGCTAATCAGCGATTTGGGAGGAGCTTCATTATTGAAAATTCAGAATCAAATATCGACAACAAATGAAGATGTCCACTCGTCCTGTCTCCAGTGAAGAGGATATGTGAGAAAATTATGAAAAACGTTCCACTATTTTATCAAAATTACTAAGTGCAAAATATAAAGTAAAATTAAGTTTTTGTGCAATTCTCAGTTATATGATTTTTTAAGAATAAGATATGTTACAAAAGTTAGATTCTAAATTACTCCCAATAGTCTCATTAGGTATAACAATTTTCAAGTAGTAATTAAGTCAATAGGTATTCTGCGTCAGGCTTAGTAAGATAATAGTTTTGTTTCATTTAGGACATTAAATGTTTTATTTGTAGTTGTTGAAAATGCATGCATTTGTTATTTAACGTTCTAGTGTCTGAGAATATAATATAATACAAAATCCCTTGACTGTAATAACGATAAGTAACTTCTATAAATGTCATCCAACTACATGATGCACTCTTTTTTAAACACACTGCTGCAAGATTTTAGAAGGAAACATAAAGCGACTTTCCTCTAATTAGCTGTACAGTATTCTCACAGTATATCACAACGTTCACTTCTATGTGTTTCAAGATATGACATTAGGGATTTCTCACAACGTTCAAATCAATGTATTTCAAGATATGACATTTGTTTGAATAATGGAAATGTTTCTTGATTCGTAAAATTACACTTGATACACAACTATAGTTAATTATCAAGTTAACTCATGTGGGGACATTAGAATACGTTATTCGACTGTTTGCATTAAATACAACATGTGGAATAGGGAAATGTAATAAAATAAAAATGTGGATAATACTTCATTCCCCCCAAAAATGTCATAATATTGATGATTTATCCACTGTTACGTTACGCTACGTATTAAAGAGGGTTGAGTATGGTATTTTAAAACTATTTTGAATATGCAAATCAGCATGTCACACGAAAACGACAGCTAATATAAATAGGTAGCGTAACGGCATGTATCAGAACTACATTTTGACATTATTTGACGTTACTTTGGTAGAGTGATGCAATCGAAAATTGATCATTTTTGGGAATGGTTGTAAAGGACCATTTCGACGCAAAATATTCATAAAGATAATAAAGATGTGTTCAGATCGGAAATTTAGAATTTCTAAGACTGGTATATCTCTTTAACCTAACGACATTGAAAAACAGAGGAATATTTATCAACTTAGGAACCAGGACTCTCCGAAAGAAACCTGCAACAAGTCGTATCCCAGTCGCTGTAAGAAAATTGCGGTGTCTTATAACGGGTGAAAATTCATGAATATGAGAGTCAGAGGATCAGTGGCAAAAGAAGGTTCTGCGGCTAGAAAAATGGCACATGTCACGCATGTATAAACTGCTTCCACAATATATCCACTCAATCGTTGCGTACCTTAAACACTTAGAGAATGAAACATATATTCATGCTATTTGGTATAATGGCATAAATGTGCAGGGAGTAGAGGTGTTGTTTTGATACGATAGCCTTACGACGTAGCCTTTTGCAAGGGAAACTCCGCTTTGGCCTATTGTCAAGATGCACGGCCGTCAAATAGAGCATGACCAGCCGACGCGAGGCTCCAAAATCTTTTTTTAATATAACGTACCCAATTTCTTTGTTAGAAAACGGAGCCATAGACTTGTATTAAGTTCAAACGATTTATGTGTTTGTTTGCTGTAACCAAAAAGCTACACAATGGGCCATCTGTGCTCTGCCCATCACGGACATCGAAACACAATTTCTAAGGTTATAAGCCCTCAAACTTACCGCTGAGCCACCGGGAACAAAAAAGTTTAAGTACTAAATTGATTATACTGTATAATGCATGCAATCTTTGATAATGGTTCTAAAAAATAGTATTGTTCGTTTCATGGAATAATTATTCACTTTAAATAAATTCACGTTTGAACCAAGTGTTTCTGTGTATGTGTATTTTTCGCACACTTATCCGAAAAAACAACAACAACTAGGTTGCTACAAGAAAGAAACAAAAGAAATATGATAAGCCTGTTAAATATTTCCTCTCAAATTCTGAGAAATAAAAGCAATTTTCATAACAGCTGAATTATCTTATTATGTTTTAATCATTTGTATCAATTCACATGAAACTGTTTCATTCGGATGTTGTATACTTAAAAAAACTTAATAGGTACAGATTGGTGGACTGTGAACTTACGCACCTTTAAAATTTGAAAACTTGTTTGAGTCAAGACGTTTTACTCATGAATCGTTTTAACTAGTAATCATACTGAACTTCAGTGAACCAAATATCAATTAGTAATCAGACTGAACTTCAGTGAACCAAGTATTAATTAGTAATCAGACTGAACCTTTAGTGACTCAAGTATTAATTAGTAATCAGACTGAACTTCAGTGAACCAAGTATTAATTAGTAATCAGACTGAACTTCAGTGAACCAAGTATTAATTAGTAATCAGACTGAACCTTCAGTGACTCAAGTATTAATTAGTAATCAGACTGAATCTTTAGTGACTCAAGTATTAATTAGTAATCAGACTGAACTTCAGTGAACCAAGTATTAATTAGTAATCAGACTGAACCTTCAGTGACTCAAGTATTAATTAGTAATCAGACTGAATCTTTAAATTAGTAATCAGACTGAACTTCAGTGAACCAAGTATTAATTATTTATCAGAATGAACCTTCAGTGAACTGGTAAAAAATATTGCTTATTATTACTTTATTTTGACGATTAATCGACACTCTTTAAGTAGATATATGGAATCTACGTACCATACAGTACAGAGCAAATTCTTCGACTAATGCACAGAATAAATCTTTCTTTTTTTTTTACCAAGGAACACCATTATTTTTAATTCACGATAGCTGTAATTGTATCGCATTATTTGAATCTCTATTGTGTCCTTTCATTCTAACAACATACATGACATATAATGGTTGGAGACGGCTTGAATGGGTAATGAAGAAAAACTTTAATATAAGTTTAACATAACAGCAAATGTACAACGTTTCGACAAGGTTTTGTCATCATCAGGTACCATTATTAGTCTCAAAGTGGGTTCCTCGTCACCGAATTTGAATACATAACATATATTTCCCGCGCTTAAAACTAGCATTCCTCTGCAATTTACTTTTAAGCTCATGAATACAACTCTCTTACACTGGCACGATAATCGCTATTTTTTAATTTAAACGATCAGTTGTGTCTAAATTTAAAAACAATACAATCGTTCTTTTTTTCTATTTCGTCTCCTGACCTTCACTGAGAATTGAAAAATATTGTTTGTTACAATTGTTAAGAATAACAAACTAACTGAATATTTATAAAACTAAATAAACAAATGTATAGAGATCTTTAAAACTTATATACAATTATTGATAAAACCTTTATCCTCTCTACTTTGTAAGTCTAGTTGTACTAAGTCAAAGAAATATTAAAATATACTTCTTGGGACATAATCAGCATCTGTGTTGATTCGTAGTTTAATTACAGAGTTAATGTACGACTACACCCAGCATCTGTAGTGATTCGTAGTTTAATTACAGAGTTAAAGAACGACTACACTCAGCATCTGTGTTGATTCGTATTTTAATTACAGAGTTAAAGAACGACTACACTCAGCATCTGTATTGATTCGTATTTTAATTATATAATTAAAGAACGACTACACTCAGCATCTGTGTTAATTCGTAGTTTAATTACAGAGTTAATGAACGACTACACCCAGCATCTGTACTGATTCGTAGTTTAATTACAGAGTGTCGGTCAAATAAAGAATATAGAAAACAATGAAATTTCCCTTATTCCTCATTACAACATTATCATAGGTTAAGTTTTCAGAATGAAAAAATAATTTTGTCGAAAAGACTTAGTTAATTAAATGCATATGAATATTTTTCACACAAAGATAATGTTAATCACATGTGTCGAGTCTTTACATATGAATGACTTTAATGTCTCATATCCGTTTCAATTGCTTATGTTAATCATATGAGCAAAGAATATTCTACAATTTAATCTTAATTTCCTGCAGATGAAAAGCTATTAAACTATTCATCATTTCACGATAACTAATATCTTACACGGTGCTAACAAAATTATACTGTTTATAACGTAATAAGAAAAAAAAAAAAACGCTATCGAAAGCGAAGATAGGTGAATAATTGTGTCTGTCCTAAAAGTAGAGATGTTTTTTTTATACCTTCTTAAGAAAAGGTTTGTTTCTTTGTTTTGAATTTCGCGCAAAGCTACACGAGAGATATCTGCGCTACCCTTCCCTAA
>NW_013668744.1:29635-31786 GCF_000517525.1 Limulus polyphemus
CTCTTGGGCTACTCTTAAGAAAAGGAGTTTATTGTATAACATACTCGGGTCAGTAAAAGAAGTGACCATACTGTTATGGCAAAGGGACTCGAACCACAAACACTCACATTTACAGACCTAACTGCTAGGTAACACCTGGCTTATTTATAACTTACTAAGGAAAATTATTGACATATATAATCAATCTAATCTTGTAACGTGTATTTCAAGTATCTCAAGCACGTAGATTTTTTAGAACTATTATATTCAAATAAGCACATAAAATACATTAATTAAAAAATCCTTTTAAAATTAGATTAAAGTTTCATATTAAACCATTCGACGAAAGTAACAGAACCTATCCATACAGAGGTTAAACTGCCTTTATGGCGTTGAAGAAATATGTGTAACTCACCAGTTGTCATTGCCCACATCTGGCAGAGGTATCATTTTTTAAATACAAGCCAGAGGTAAAAGTTATATCCGTTTTATAAATCATGGATAAAAGTCATTCTCTACACAGTTTAAAATAACTGGAAATGAAAAATATATCATATCGAGACAAAAGAAAAAAAATCCACAGTAACTCTGATGCAGCCAAAAATACTTGAATGAGATTTTTTACTTGTATTTGTAAGTAATTAGTTTTAGAAAAGTTAATATTACTATCTCATGATCGTTGATTAAACATGGTTCAAAGAAAGGAAAGCTTTTACTAATTACATCAGATAACAAATTACGTAGATTTTGATTAAATCTTTTAATTTACTTTAAAAAAGTGTCTTATTTATTTTTTTAATCTTTTATCCATCCTGTGAAAGTCCTATGCAATAGGCTCGTGTTATTGTTTTATCAGATTCAGTTCTGTGCTTGAGAAATTCTTTTCTTGAGCTATTAGCTTCATCTCCTTTGTTGTTAATCTTTTGTCAGTATTCTATATTGTCTAAAAGTTTTTCCTCTTGAACGTTCAATTCAATTCTTAATTGTTTCCTTAAAAGTTTTCTCCATTGTATACATAATAGGCTCGTCGAAGCTCTGATTTCTTTTCTTCCAAGTAGATTCTGGCTGGAAGAAAATGAGGCTTTTTTTTTCATAGGAAAAAAGTACGGAAAGAAACTGAGCAAAATTAACCTAGATATCATTATTTAGCTTCTAACTATACTTAGTTTTAAAATGCTTTAGTATCATTTTATCATAAAGATTAACCCTGATCAAAATAAAATTGTGAGCAGTAACAAAAAAGAAAAGATGATATTCAGAGAATGCTCTCTATTATGTTCGATTGACTAAGTATAGCTTATTTGCTTACATACTTTTAGCTTATGCAGAAGGTTAAGTATGTTATACTAAATCAAGCGACTTTTGTTTGGCTCTCCGGAAAAGTACCATGAGAGCTATTTGTCCAGCAGTCACAAATACAGATTTATATTAAGCTCAGTAGCAGGATATATAACAAAAAACGCAGGAATGAAGAAAAATTTGGCTTAAAATGTGATATTTTCCGTGGGGGTATACGTTTCATTTATAAGAATTATAAGAAAACTTCTCCAAAAGAAGAAGTTCCAGGACAATTAAATCGACAAGAAAAAGAAGGCTTAAAAAATCATCAGAGGTTTTATGCCTGTTTTAAAACTACGGGAATGTCTTCTATGGAAAGACATAAGGTACAGATTTTAGTACGGCTAGTACGGTAAGCAAGAAGTTTTGCAACAGTGCTATTAAAATGATAGAAAAGCTTGTTTCTTATGTATTAGTAAATTTATTATTACTCAAACAAGACATACAAGTAGAACTACTTAGTTATTTAATATAAACTATGATTGTTAGATAGAAATTGAGCTTGACCACAAATGAAATTGGAAAAATATTACCTATATCAGTGTAGGCCCAGGAAACGAGTGCAAGTTACGTTTATACGGGTCAAGTCTTTTAGTGTTCATATATGTTTTATGATAGTTTCGTTGCTATCTAACACCTTCAATAGGCAAACATAAGTGAGGTATATAAATAATGAATGAAAATAAAACAAATCAGACCTAAAACCATAAATAATATTCAACGTTAAACTGGTAAACAATTAAAAACATTTTATTTAGGCCTATCTATGGCCTTCAAAATGTTGACGACTCTACATGTTTCGACGTTACAACGTCAACTTTTTGAAGGCCATAG
>NW_013668744.1:32786-48003 GCF_000517525.1 Limulus polyphemus
AACTTTATACTCAAGTGCCAAAATACTAGAATTAAATTAGACCTAATTGGAAATATAAAATGGAATTTTCTGATAAACAATGTTTAAAAAATCTAATTTTATCTCTTTCTTCCTTATTTTCAATAGTCAAATATCCTCCTAAATATTCATTCCGCTAGCAAGACAAATAACCACTGTCTGTATTAAAACGATCTTAAATGTGCAAATGACCAAATTAAGTCACAACCACAGCCGATATTTAGTCTTATTAGAATAGGGTATACACTTTGACACTGTTTGGCTTTCGTAAGTAATGTGATATAACAGAAAAATTATTGCTTTTGGGAAAGGCATGTAACAGTCATAAAATATTCATACACAAATATCATAAGTATGGGTTCAGATCGGGGATTTAGAATTTCGAAGACGGATAAGTTCCTTGTATTTAATGACATTGTAAAACAGGTGGATAATAAAATGGAAATGGGGAGGAGTGGTGTGCTTAGGACGTGACAGCTTTACGACAGAGCCTTTTACAATGGAAAGTACGCAGCAGTGATGAACAGTGTCAAATATAACATGAGCAGAAGTGGCGACATGACTTTTAACAAAGTAATAAAACTACAAAATCGTTATAATACTACGTACTCATCTTCTGTAATTCCAGATGAGCCCGATTTGAATTCCTCCAAATGTAAGAGCATTTGGATGTAAAAATAAAATCAAAATTATATTATTTACATTGTTTTTGTTATTTCTTATCAAATATTATCATATATGAAATACATGTTAAGTAGAATTCTGTATAAAGTTTATCAAATCTTATTTTACTGTTTTTTTAAACATCACATAGTTATACGATCTAGCAGCAATGAATAATTGGTTATCATCATCATACGTTAAGGAATTTGTACCTTGTAACATGTTTATTAAGCAAGCTAAAAAAAGTAAATGGAATTATATCCAGAATAGCTTTGAATTCACACTTGACGATTTTAACATCAATGATTACAAGATCACAAAGTTAATTACAAGTTGGTTTCAAGACGTTCATATCTTTATTTATATTCAGTAACAGACGTAATAACTTTGTTTCGATAATTTATTTTATTTATTGAAGATACTGACTTCTTAACAGGACCAAATAAATTACAAAATGTAATATTCGCCCAACAATAATTGTGGTTAGATCACGTTTTAAGTAACCTGAATAAAGGTGGAATTAATAATGACTATATAGTTGGATGTAGAAAACAAAACAAAACCAAAAGCAGTAAACTTCTGGTTAAATCCATCAAAATTACAGTGACAATAAAGAGACGAGCTCTTTAGTTTAAAAACTTCAGTGTAAGTTGGGAAAATAGAGTTATTTGTTTCACTTCGAGGAAGTACTCAGTGGCAGTTATTTTAAACACCCAATCAATATCTGCTACTTATATTAATATAAAGAAAGTACAGAATGAACTTTCTACGTATTCCCAGTATATTTATTTGTAATATTATTTTTTAATAAAACCTATTCATTATTCTACTTTTTCCTGCGTCATTTAGAGTTTGGACCAAGATGAAGGAAGTATTGATCATAGAGCACCACGAGCATCAGAATACATTACAACTGTGAACGATATACTTGCTGGAGTTTTATAAAGAAAACTGAATGAAATTTTCTAACATTAACCTTTATTTTCTATAAATTATCATTAACAATGGATTACGATGGCTTCTGTATTCAACAATGTTTTATACATTGTCTGTTTATGAAATTAATAAGTAAAACTGTTTTTTAATATAAATTGAACTTGAAAGTCAACTATGTCTATCAAATGAATAAAATTTCCGTAGTAAAAATATTTCGTTCTTATAAAATCTGCTTCTTGTTTATGTGTTTCATTTCTTGACCTTTATTTATGTTTATTCCTCCTAGTGGCACAGTGGTATGTCTGCGGATTTATACTACTAGAAGCCGGGTTTCGATACCGTGGTGGGCAAAGCATAGATAGCCCTTTGTATAGCTTTGTTCTTAATAACAAACAACACCCACATCATTTATGTTAAGATAATAAAAATATAACAGCGATATATTTAATTCACAGAATAAACAAATAATATATCAAAAAAGTGTTATTGTGGTAATAATTTCTGGAATTAATTATCAAAACGGATGTGGTGTTTTAGTTTAAGGCTTGTAGGTGGGGCAGAAATATAAATAATCAACATTAGATATGAGCTAAAACACTGTTTGCACAATCTACGTGTTGATAGCTATTGTTGACTTTCACCAAAAACGTTTAATGTTAGTGTTTAGTTAAGGTTAATCTAGGATATTCAGTAGCTCTAATCAATATAACTACTTTAGTTTCACAATCTACGTGTTGATAGCTATTGTTGACTTTCACCAAAAACGTTTAATGTTAGTGTTTAGTTAAGGTTAATCTAGGATATTCAGTAGCTCTAATCAATATAACTACTTTAGTTTCACAATCTACGTGTTGATCGCTATTGTCGACTTTCACAAAAACATCTAACGTTAGTGTTTAGTTAAGATTAATCTAGGATAGTCAGTAGCTCTAATCAATATAACTACTTTAATTTCACAATCTACGTGTTGATCGCTATTGTCGACTTTCACGAAAACGTCTAACGTTAGTGTTTAGTTAAGATTAATCTAGGATAGTCAGTAGCCCTAATTTATAGATAGCTCCTTTAGTTTCAAATAAAGCATTGTGTTAACATTTTAATACGACAAAAATAATGGTTAGTTTTAAATGTTGTTGTGATATAAAGTTTATGTTTGTAACAAGGAAGCTAGCCGTAACAAAAGATATGTAGTAAAAAATACAAATATCTCAGCTAACCAATGCTACGTAGGTATCACAGGTTATTTTTCTGGTAAGGTTTGCCCCGGATAGTAAAACAAGTTATTATTTCTTTATTGTGAGGCAAGTATTGAAACTATCAAACCAGCGAGGAAAATTATAAATACTGCGATAGTTTAAGGGCACTATCATTCTACATATTAAGTACAACTAATGCGATAAAAGGTACTATCTAATACGTATACACAGTAGCCTACTTTTACTTATTTACTAAATAATGATGGAATTGGATAATTCACACTGATATACTTACTGTTGCAATGGTATGCAAACAAAATTAAATACTAAATAGACTGTTGAAAATAGTTATATAATTATATGCATGAGGATACAAATTTTTGATTTATCGTTGTTTTAGAGAATTGGAATCAATCAGTCTTTTATAAAAGATGTTTATCCGAGCTTGTTAATCTATTTGTTAATGTTTTATCTTGATTCTGTTCTAGTAAGTTTCAAAAAACGAAACGATTTGATAACTTGGAAACAGATTAGCTCCCTTTCCTCTCTTTTTCTATTTTTGATGAGATATTTAAAATCAAATTTTGTTTACAAATTATAACAAAAATCATACTTCAGAAGATATGGAAGTAACGAAAAAAGAAATACCTAATACAAAACAAAAGAAATACTGATCAGTACTCTATATCTACCCACCCTCTCCCAAAGAAAATCCACATATTATTTATAGTTTATTTGATGTTGTGTATTTGTTTATTCTGCCATAAGCCTAAGAGGAATTTTTCCCGCCTGCTTAACCTATAGTTTGAAAATTATTTTGTACACACAAAATCAAGAACATTAGAAATGATATTAGTTTTATGTTTATTTTTCTTTTAGACATGATGCTCTTTTTTTGAAATTCGTGCAAGTTATGTTGTAAAGCAAACAACACATAAATATGTACCTAGATTAAACCATTAAAATATTCCTCAGGAAATTATTTTGAGCTATTAGTACCAGATATTTCGCTAATCATTCTTTAATAAACATTAATAAATGCAGTATAAACATTCAAGTGGGTTCAACAACTAGGTGTCATCTATATCACTTGTCACAACCATTAATGGTAGCTATAGTAACAGCCCAACGAAACCGCTTGCAAGGACAGAAAAACAACAACAATGTTCCTAATATCTGTTAGTTTTATCTAACTAGCCTCTAATACCAAGTGTTGATATCATAGGAAAGTATCTACCAAATTCAAGAAACAAAACAGTTTTTCTAAGTTTAAAATCATAATGGCTTTGGATTTCTTTAATTTTATTGTAGTAATTCAGCTAAATTAATAATATTATTATTCGGAGGTGATTATCTTTAACTACTTCATAACCTAAGAAATTAAACGTGATGCTAAATGAAAAACAATCAGATATTATCTCGCTGTATGAAAATCTGTTTCTCTTTATGTTAAGTTTAAGACACATTAATTTATTTTACTTTTCTTGTTTCAGTTACTTTCAGTGTACTCTTAAGAAGAGTAAGGTATAACTTATGCATTTAAAAAAGTATAGCAAATAAAAACTATTAACGTACATAATGTACAATATTTGTCTTTATTGTATCTTATTAACGTAGTTAATCCACCATCCCAGTTTTTATTAATATTATTTAGTCTTTCGCTGAAATAATGTTAATTAGTGAAATGTTTAAGTTATTTTTATTAAATAATTATCGTAAGTCGTATGTGATTTGATATTTTCAAGGTCGTTATGTTTTCATATCTGAAACACATATGGAGGTGGAAGAAGTGCGGTGGGAACATAATAGCGATCATGACACTGTTGTGTCATATGCCTGTGCAATTGGCCCTAACTTCAAACTAATGGATGACAGCATTTTTAATTGTTTTGTGCAACGCAGTTGCTAAATATGTCGAGCAATAACTTGGATAGGTATTATATAATACGTTTTAGGACTATATTCTCAAAACTTTAAGCTAAGAGCTACATAAGTTACTTGCTTTTAAAGAACAAAATTCGAAAAATAAAGAGGAATTTTCATCCATCTAAAAATAAAATAATTTATTATTGGCTACGTTTAAGTAAATTGGAAAACTATTTTATCGAGTCATTTGATAAACATAGTTCACAAGAATTAGTTTTTATTCTTAAGATTTAGTTTACTCACTGTTCTGCATCATCTGCAATAAGGTCAGTTTCGGTGTAACTGAAAATCTACAGTGAAACTAACATAAGTATTATATGAAAAACGAAGTACTGACATATGAAAATGTATTGAAATGACAAACCTTTGCATTAAATATAGAATTTCCCACGTGGCTTGTGCAAACTTATTGATGATATTAATGAAATATAAAAATGGTTATGATAAAATATTTTTGTTTACCTGTAAAGCTTTTAAAACATAAGCTGCTTTCATATTTGATAATCAGACATAATTATTCTTTGTGAAATTGATGATAAATGTAATAGTTTCAAAAGAAATAGTTTTAGTGAAAGTTATTGTTTGGTCATCCACAAGTAATTAGTCAGGTATATGAATATTATTAATAAAATACTATGTTTTCAAGGCTTAACATATACTTGTATCATAGCAATAAATATTGTTAAAATAACAAAAAGTTCAACTTTAGTGATTAAATGTATCTGAAAATCTCTAATTCATGAAACTTACTTCTTAAATAAAAGAAATTGTACATAATTTTAACCTTTCTTTGTTACTCACTTTGAAATACTCTAACGCTACGAACTGGATCATACCCGTGACGGACGCAGCACAGATAACCCATTGTGTAGATTTGTGCTTAACACCAAACAAACAAATTTTAAAATAGTACAAAAGTAGTAAAACGTCTTCTAAAGATAAATTAAAAAAACTAATATTTATTTTCAGATTATTTGGTTTGCTAAAACTAGTTGCAAGGGAGTAAAGAGAAGCGTTTTTTTTTTTTGTCATTCTTTCAACAAAGTTTGATTAATAAAAACAACATTATTGCACGTAGAAAATAAGCCAGTTTAAACATTACGTTTTCTAGTTTTAGCATAAACGGCTTAATTGCTCTTTCTTCTTTGAAATATTCCAAACTACGCAGTGCTAAATATGCGACATATAACGCGGGTTACAAGTAATTTATTTGGTAATCGTCTAAGCACTGTATAAACTTTTAAATAGTACTTGGACCAAGATAAACATATTAGTACGAGGAAATGGAATTGAGTCTCTTGAGAGTCAATAAATTAAATATTAATCTCGAACCCTATTGTATGAATACCTTTACAGTTGAGTATAGCTATAAACATAAATTGTTGTAGAAACAGAGCATTGTCCATTTTTAACTAAACGTAATTGTTATACGCGTGTCTTAAACAAAGCGTATTCACAAAATAACGTTTATTTAGGATCTGAGCAACATAACTTGGACAAGATTCGTAAGCTCACATTCGCAGAAAGACCTAAAACTCGACCAGGAAAGTGCGAATAATATCAGAATTAACCGTATTTGTACATATTTATACATCAGTAAATCAAACTGAAGTAGAAATTATACACACATATATATATATATACATTACATGTGTAACTAATTTATTGTTATGTATTTATTTTTAATATGAACGTTGTTTAGATTAAATTCGTATTTAAAAATATGCGTAACTTATAGTGTCAGATACGTATTGCGTGTAACGAATTGGTTATAGATTTATTTTATTGACAACTTTTGTTTGGATTGAGTATATATATGTAAAAACGTGCCTAGCTTACAGTGTTAGTTACGTATGGCGAAACTCCCGCCAATTCTCCAAGGTTGTAGAATATTCGTGAACGCAAGAATCGACAATATATCCACTTCCGTAACCGGTTAAATATAGTTCAGTATTGTTGTCTGAACTTTCGAGAAAAACATTTCCCGCACATATAAAAAGACCAAGGCCAAAGAAGAGAGCTTATAAGTCTGCTAAGAACCTGTTATAACCATGTACGCTATAAGCCGTGATTTTGTTAACCCTTATCAGCTGGAAGATATACGACATTTGACCAGGAACAGTTATAAATTTCAAACGTCAGTAGATTCTCATCGGGCGTTGTTGTAAATTGTACTGTTATATATATATATTAAAACGTATTTGTGTGAAAAACGAAGACGGTGTGTGTCAATCTTGTTGGCAAATAGCGTAAATTAACTAAAATATCGGCTTCGGACTATTTTAAATTTTCAAAACGTAACAAACGAAACAAAATAAAAGCACGAGACTAAATTTTAAACTTTCTAAATATTTTGCACTAAAAATATTTATTGCTTGTGTGAAGTAAAGTTATTTATAAACATATTATTATTGTTTTTTTGTAAACTTAAGTCGTATGATATGACATAAAGAAATTCACATGTTTCAGCGAAGAAGCTTCATGAACAAAACTTACCAAGAACGTATATAAATGTGTTATAGTTAATGGCGTAACATTTTCAAAAATCAAGTTTATGTGTTCTGTTATTTACTTCAGTGCACATTTCACTTAATAACATCTGTGACCAGAAAATTAGGGACACGTATACAGTTTAATGAGGTTCTACGTCGATAAATGATGTATGCAAACAAATGTGTACGTACTTACTGGATATCGTAACCTCTTCTGTTCAATGCTGTGTTAGTATAGAGTGTTAAGCTCATATTCCCTGAAGGCAGACTTATATATGCGAGGTTTTTTGTACTTGTAGACTAGTAAACCGCACATTCTTAAAATTGTATATAGAAATGTAATAATACGTCCCGTATTTAATGTAGTAAACATCCAATATATAATAAAAGCTTCAGTTCAAACATTCTTACCTGGAAGCATTAGCTAGTGCATAACATGAGAAACCTTGCTCTCTCTTCGCTAAGCTTGCCTTACCTGGAAGCATTAGCTAGTGCATAACATGAGAAACCTTGCTCTCTCTTCGCTAAGCTGGCCTTACCTGGAAGCATTAGCTAGTGCATAACATGAGAAACCTTGCTCTCTCTTCGCTAAGCTGGCCTTACCTGGAAGCATTAGCTAGTACATAACATGAAAAACCTTGCTCTCTCTTCGCTAAGCTGTCCTGTTGTATAGACAGCAACTGCTGAACATTTCATAGGACTAGTATCTACATAAAATTAAAAATAAAATAGTTATAAGTTGTGAATATCAAAACGTTACTTTGTCCTTTTTCTCATCACTAAAATTGTGAATTTTGTCGAGAAAGAAACATGAAGCCTAGTATTTCATTCAATTCGCGACTTGTCTCTTAGTTAGACCCGTTCCGGGGAACTAAACCTCTTCTTAAGTAACCCTTGCAAAATATTGAGTTTTTTAATGAAGGAGCAAAAATGACCTTATTTTAAACAACATTTCTGCTGAATAGCTTAGAAGGATCTATTAGCAACATTAATATTAGATATTAGTCATATAAGTATATGTTTACTTTGGTGAGTAAAGGACAACTTAAACACTGCAACAAACATTACTTGGTATTCAGTACGTTTGGTCACACAATAAGAAGTTAAATAAAACTTGTATTAAAGGCGATAGTGTATGTAAATATATATATATTAACGTTATATACATTTCAAGAAAAATGTTAATATTTTCACTGGTTCAGTGGGCGTTTAACGTATTTATGCATCAATTCCCATCTCTGGTTTACTAAGTATATAATATTTCTAATATAAACCGCTCTCAATTTTTATTTATTTATTTTTTAAGAAACACCATTTTGACTTTTTTTCTCTCAGATACATCATTAAATTGTACTTGTGTAAATATTGATTGGGTAAGGTTTTCACCATGGATTTGACTAACATAAATCCCTATGTAAATGTGTGTAGTGTTGAAAACGAAAAATGTTTTTGAGGTATCAAGGTACTTTTGGTATTGTTTTTAAGTAAGAAAAATCGCCCCAAGAACGTTAAAGCTGACTTTTAAAGGACTTCAGTAATAAAAGTTAGATTGCTTCTGTCTTGGAAATAAAAAGTCAACTATAACAGAACAGTTTAAAATTATAGGAAAACTAAATATAACGAAATGAGTTTTCACGAATCAAAATAAATTACTTTTTTTATCCTAAAGAAGGTTAATGTGCAAACATAAGAGTGTAGCTACAAACTACGAAAATATTGCTATTTGCCTAAGGTATTACTGGTGTTTAAAGCATTTTACATACTTAGTTATAAGGTGTGATGAACGAAAAACTAACACTATACGTATCGAAGTAGTTCGGTTATTTGAATGTTTTTGAAATAATGATTTCGTTTTATATTTCAGGTACAGCTAAAAAATTTGTCAATAAGATTCTTTACTTGTGAAAGAATTCAGATGTCTAATCGCATTTTATAAGAAATATTTACGTATGTAAATACATGTCCACCTTTGCGCATAGATCACACTTGCGGACACACCATTACACTATACATGTCCACCTTTGCGCATGGATCACACTTGCGGACACACCATTACACTGTACATGTCCACCTTTGCGCATGGATCACACTTGCGGACACACCATTACACTATACATGTCCACCTTTGCGCATGGATCACACTTGCGGACACACCATTACACAGTGTAATGGTGTGTCCACAAGTGTGATCTATGCGCAAAGGTGGACATGCATAGCACCTATATATTTAGTTCAAGACGAATATTTGATCTTTCCAAAATTTGAAGCTCTCTCGACTAGACTTATGGTGGCAGGAATATATAATCGGTCTTTCAGTAGAAAAGTAATCTCACATTGAGATTGTTAAGTGATGTAAATAAGAAAAAACAACATCAAAGCACAACATTTTCGAAGATTGGAAACTGTAATGTTCTCAATGGAAGTGGGAAAACTGCCCAACAAAGATTTTATAACAGAAACTAACCTCAAAATCACCAACCTTATAGCAACGCCCTCATCCTCCAAGTGAAGACTATGTTTACGGAAGATAACCTTCTGATACAAAACTTCCTCAATATGAAGGGTTGCAACACATAATAAACAAAGTTTTTCAAGTTGTCAAAGGCTCATTAATCAAATGTTCATAAATTTCCAGCCGTATTCCAAAACTAACTAATCAGAAATACGGCCGAAAAAACTGAAATCACAGCAGTACTATTCGACTACATACTTATCAATTTCCTCGACGCAACTCCAATGGTAAGACACAATAAAACTGGTCTCGTACTAATAAAACATAAAGAGTGTTCACGGTAAAATCCAGAATAAAGCTGACATGAAGAAGACTGGTATTGTACTAATAAAACACAAAGTGTGTTTACGGTAAGGTCCAAAATAACGCTACCATAAAAAAAAAATTGCTATTGTACTAATAAAACCCAAAGCGTTTTCATGGTCAGATCGACAGCCACGATTCTGAGATTTTATGTTTGAACTTTAATAACATCTTCTCTATATTATTAGACTATAAAATAATTATTTTGAACTTATTTAATGTTATTTAATAATTATTACATTGAAGGATGAGGTGATACTTCAGGTAACCAGTTAATGTAATGCATAATAAAATGTCAAAAAACATGTCTATCTAGACAGCTTTACTTATCTCATTGGCTTTGAAGTAGCATATAGACAGATGCTATGAAATAAAACAAAAGATTTAAAAAATAAAAAATACGCGATCTCAATATATTATCTGAATTATTGGTTTTGTTTGATCAATAATCATCACTTTTAAAGATCTTGCTGTTTATTATCGAAAAATGCTTACTGCGCAATAAAAATATCTTACTGGTATTTCAAATAATAAGCAATTTTTGTTAGAAAATTATTCAAAAATATTTATAGATATCTGATTAGTTTTCTTTCTTGTTTTAAAAGCTTTAGTTCACATCATTAAAAACAAGTAGAACAATATAAGTAGCTCCCCAGTGGCTTATAACGCTCAAAACCGGGTTTCGATACCTGTATTGGCACATCACAAATAGCCCATTGCGTAGCTTTGTGCTTGATTACAAAGAAACAAAATAAAATAAGTATATTTGATGAGGAGGAACCCATTTTTTAGATGATGATGACATAAGTTTGTCGAAACGTTGTACATTTGCAGTGAAGTTTCTTTGGTTGTATCCATAGGTAGTTGTTTGTCGAAACGTTGTACATTTGCAGTGAAGTTTCTTTGGTTGTATCCATAGGTAGTTGTTTGTCGAAACGTTGTATATTTGCAGTGAAGTTTCTTTGGTTGTATCCATAGGTAGTTCAGCTTGAGTAAGTGATTTTAATAATGAATTCGTTTTAATTTGTAGTTATGAATTCTTTTACTTTCCCTCCTTATACATTATTTATGAAAATAACTTTACTGTCGGATGTCGAAGATTTTTTTGTGAGTAGTGGCTTCATTCACGTCGCTTACAACTATTTTATGGTATTGTACATATATATATAAGAGTTTTCTGTATTACATATTATATACATATGTAAATACAATCAAAAACAAACCAGGAGAAAACTTATCACAGGTTTGGAAGCGCTGGTTTTAACGGTTTTGTTCCTGATAATTTAATATTTATGTCTTTTTTTTTCACATGAGATTTATAAATAGAGTTTATATATATTGACAATGTATCCGTATTATTTGGTGGATCTTATTTATCAGAGATCTCCGTTACGAAGGAAAATTGTAATTTGTAATTCTAATAACAAATTCAATATGAGTTTCGCAAGATCAAAAATAAAAACTATAGGTGCAAGATCTGCCACGCCTCTCAGTTAATGGCTTTGGATCTTATATATATAGACAATGTATCCGTATTATTTGGTGGATCCTATTTATCAGAGATCTCCGTTACTAAGGAAAATTGTAATTTGTAATCCTAATAACAAATTCAAAATGAGTTTCGCAAGATTAAAAATAAAAACTATAGGTGCAAGATCTGCCAAGCCTCTTAGTTAATGGCTTTTGATCTTAAGAAGAATTTTTCTACAATCTTTTAGTTCTACTGGTTGATATATTCAATCTCGCTCTACACAAAAACACAACATATTCAGTAGTAAAGGAAACTAGATCAGCCAATGATGCTTACATCATCCGTATAGTAACAATTTAATTTACATGAAGAAGGATGTCTGAGAAAAAAGTGTTTACTTCATTTAAGTAGAATGCTAGCCTGACAAGCAAGACAATGATTGTTTGTCCCTTCATTCTGTATGTGAAATCGGGTTGTGAAGAATGAATAGAAGGCTTATACGAATATCAGTGTATACGCAGTCTAAGTTATAAAGAGGTGAAATACTATAACTAAGTACCAAAAACTTGCACACATTGTATTTTCTTCCTTCGTCTTATTTGTCTATCTTTTTTATCTACTTTATGCATTATTTCAATATACATACATATCAAACGTATTGAGGTTGTTTTATTTTCATACAGACTGAATTATGGTGGAAAGGTGAGGGAAAATGAATATAATGTCCATATAAATAGTTTAATGTTCTTTTGGCATCTCATTCATATCACGATACTTTCGAGTGTGAAATAATATGTATACTGAGTATAAGAATGCAATTGCTGTGAGTAGAGATAGTATCTTTTTCTTCATTTAGCAAATAAATTGATCTATACATATATACTTCTTTATGCTCAGATCTATCAAACGAAGACAACAAAACAATGCTGTAAAACATGAATTAAAACAATGTTTTAATGTATAGTTCCTGACACGTTTCGGTAGCCTTCTTCAATGGTTGCTGAAACATGCTGTATTAAATATGAGTTTATATTTTTTTGGTATAATATTATTTTTATGTCTGAGGTACAAGGGCAAATATTGTGTTTTTTTTTCATTTAATGTGACTTTAAACGATCATTAACGTGAAACAAATAAACTTAGAACTTTACTTAAAAAAACAGCATTTTAAATTTTATACCACATCAAAAATACAATCATTATTACTAATTTTCTTTTGGGTACTAAATATTAAGACTAGAAGAGTGTAAAAAACTAGTTTTAGAATGATGTATATTTTTATCTATCACAATATAATACCCATTCAGAAAACCAATGTCGACAATCAAACTTCTATATTACTTCATGTTCATTTACTGTAAATTATATTTTCTATTCTTATTTTTTTGCCTGAGTACTATTTCAAACAAAAACGTTTAATGAAAAACTTGAAAGAGGATTAAGTTCTCTGGTTTATAAATTCCGAGTTGAGTGACTACGTATTTAAGAGTGAACACATGATATGTATGATCAAGTTGCTATTTTATCAAGTCGCCTTTCTAGTTGTGACTATGAACGTTTTGAAACTTTTGCTAGTTATTTACAAGATGGTTAAACTAGTTTTAAATGTAATGCGAAATAGGAAATCATGTTGGAATGATAATCACTAAAATGTTTTAACATTATTAAAAACTAAAATTATTGAACGTTTCTGCAGCTCAGGAAATGTATTTGGGGAACTGTCTGGGGGAAACAAAACGGAAGAAATATTGAATATTTGCAGGAATCCTTAT
Source organism: Limulus polyphemus (assembly GCF_000517525.1). Lineage (NCBI taxonomy): Eukaryota > Metazoa > Arthropoda > Merostomata > Xiphosura > Limulidae > Limulus > Limulus polyphemus. Next base: position 46,076 of record NW_013668744.1, read on the forward strand.
CTGTTGTTTAAAACCAGTTACATAACTAACAATTGTTAGAAATATCAATACGTCTACAGTATGGTTCTCCGGTGGGAGCAACAGTTGGCGGTGGGTAGTGATGACTAGCTGCCTTCCCTCTAGTCTTACACTGCTAAATTAGGGACGGCTAGCGCAGATAGCCCTCGTGTAGCTTTGCGCGAAATTCAAAAACAAACTCCGGTGGGAGAGCGGGAATTCTACGGAGTTAGGACGCTAAAATGAGAGGTTCGATTCCCCTCGGTGAACACAACAGATAACCGGATGTGGCTTTGCTATAAAAACACACACATACACAGTTGACCGTATCATACTGTTAAATTTATTTACAACAATAGAATGGAAAGTAAGGGAATAAAATATTCCCAAAAAATTAACGCAATTCAACTAGATAAGCTATTCATATTAGAAATAAGACACGCATTTGAAAAGTTTATCTAATTCTTGTAAACACCATACAGTAATACATATTATCTAGAAAGTATGATTTTATTTTCCTTAAAATACTCGTAACCACTCATTATGGAGAGGTAGTGATCCAGAAATGTCCACTTCTGCTCATTAGGTAATGTGATAATCTTACTGAAGTTATCTTAATTAATTAGCTTAACACACGTGATAGATATCTCCTTTTACCAGAGGACCGTTAAACTCCGAAAGTTTCATGGTAATGATGAACAGCATTACATTACGTTTCAGGAAAATGTTATGAATTTATTACACAAAGCAGTAGTTATTGTCGTATTTTAAACTCCCCGGAGCCTTTTTACTCCAGTTTTGTGAAAATGATTAGTTTACTGGCTCTCGTAATCTCGTTATCATAAAGCAAGTGATTGTAAATTAAATATAATTGTGAAACTACAATATGCTGTTCTTTATATTAATGTTACATAATTGACAAGACTTATCCTCAGTCTCTAATGGATAATTTAAGTTTTCGTTTTATCGAATAACACACAAGTGCAAATCTTAAATACTCAGCTAAAGAAAAGGATCTCTGTTTATTTTTGGCCAAGACAAATAAAAGAAGTGACAGAAATATAAGCAAAGTAAAGTCTTTGATATATTAACAAGAGAAAAAAATGCGTTGCAATCGAAGTGGCTTTTATCATCATATTCTGGCACTACGAGTATCTGTATTGACATATTTTAGGCCTCGTAGGGTATTGATTCTCCTGTATAAAAGCTCATTTATTGTTGAATAATATTCAAATACCTTTGTTTCTTCCTTGTGCGTAATGAACATAAGTTACTATAAGGTAAGTTAAAAAAAAGCAGAAGATCAAAACACAGTTTTTTCATTAAAACAATGCAATTATATTTCTTCTTTTTAAACATTCACATCTTTATCAAACATTGTTTTATTGTTGAAATTATGGATACTTTTTACCGAGTAACGGGATGGTATGTCACTTTCATAATGCGACCACAGAGGAAAGTGTTGAGTGACAAATCGCAGGATCGAGCCCTGGTTCTTCCGATTTGTAGCCCGACATATTTACCAGTAGATCTCGTCCAGTCGGTACCTGTTCAACAGGCTTATGTCGCTACGGCAAATCAGTAGGTCTCGTCCACTCGGTACTTGTTCAACAGGCTTATGTCGTTACGGCAAATCAGTAGGTCTTGTTCATTCGGTACCTGTTCAACAGGCTTATGTCGTTACGGGAAATCAGTAGGTCTCGTCCAGTCGGTACCTGTTCAGCAGGCTTATGTCGTTACGGCAAATCAGTAGGTCTCGTCCAGTCGGTATCTGTTCAACAGGCTTATGTCGTTACGGCAAATCAGTAGGTCTCGTTCAGTCGGTACCTGTTCAACAGGCTTATGTCGTTACGGCAAATCAGTAGGTCTCGTTCAGTCGGTACCTGTTCAACAGGCTTATGTCGTTACGGCAAATCAATAGGTCTCGTTCA
>NW_013668744.1:48844-49428 GCF_000517525.1 Limulus polyphemus
TATTGTATATCCATGATAGAACATAGTTATTGTATATCCATGATACAACATAGTTATTGTATATCCATGATACAACATAGTTATTGGATATCCATGATACAACATAGTTATTGTATATCCATGATACAACATAGTTATTGTATATCCATGATAGAACATAGTTATTGTATATCAATGATAGAACATAGTTATTGTATATCAATGATAGAACATAGTTATTGTATATCCATGATACAACATAGTTATTGTATATCCATGATACAACATAGTTATTGTATATCAATGATAGAACATAGTTATTGTATATCAATGATAGAACATAGTTATTGTATATCCATGATAGAACATAGTTATTGTATATCCATGATACAACATAGTTATTGTATATCCATGATACAACATAGTTATTGTATGTCCATGATACAACATAGTTATTGTATATCCATGATACAACATAGTTATTGTATATCCATGATACAACATAGTTATTGTATATCCATGATAGAACATAGTTATTGTATATCAATGATAGAACATAGTTATTGTATATCAATGATAGAACATAGTTATTGTATATCATGATA
>NW_013668744.1:50428-66914 GCF_000517525.1 Limulus polyphemus
ACATAGTTATTGTACATTCATGATAGAATATAGTTATTGTATATCCATGATAGAATATAGTTATTGTATATCCATGATAGAATATAGTTATTGTATATCCATGATAGAACATAGTTATTGTACATTCATGATAGAATATAGTTATTGTACATTCATGATAGAATATAGTTATTGTATATCCATGATACAACATAGTTATTGTATATCCATGATAGAATATAGTTATTGTATATCCATGATAGAACATAGTTATTGTACATTCATGATAGAATATAGTTATTGTATATCCATGATACAACATAGTTATTGTATATCCATGATAGAATATAGTTATTGTATATCCATGATACAACATAGTTATTGTATATCCATGATAGAATATAGTTATTGTATATCCATGATAGAATATAGTTATTGTATATCCATGATAGAATATAGTTATTGTATATCCATGATACAACATAGTTATTGTACATCCATGATAGAATATAGTTATTGTATATCCATGATACAACATAGTTATTGTACATCCATGATAGAATATAGTTATTGTATATCCATGATACAACATAGTTATTGTATATCCATGATGGAATATAGTTATTGTACATCCATGATGGAATATAGTTATTGTACATCCATGATAGAATATAGTTATTGTACATCCATGATACAACATAGTTATTGTATATCCATGATACAACATAGTTATTGTATATCCATGATACAACATAGTTATTGTATATCCATGATACAACATATTTCTTTAGTACGTAGTGTAGTAGTAGTAGTTTCCTTTTATATCAAAGTTATTGGTCCTTTAGAACACCAAAAAGGTAATTTTCTTGGTTCACAGATTCGGCGATTGTTGATTCGTCGGCTTAGTTTGTTGTATTTTCAGAAATATAATTTATTTATATTTTTGTAAATAATAGTTTGGTAAATAAATACTTTCTTATTGGTGAGTTATTTTTTAATTTTGAATATACTTTATAGTTTTTAAATTCAAAATAGCAATATCTCATTCCACTAGCATACTTGTATACAGTAAACCAAGTAGCGCTTGTATGTTTTAGCGCAAAGCACACAATGGGCTAACTGAGCTCTATCCACCGTGGGGAATCGAACCCAGTATCTTAGTGTTAAAAATCCGTAAACTTACAGCTGAACCAATGGGGTACTACTAGATATTCATTTTATAGTTCTGCCCAACAGCTAGAATTGATAAAGTACCACTAGCACTAAGTTTATGGACTAACAACAATAAAAGTTGAGGTTCAATTCCTCTTAGTGGACAGAAACGGAGACAGCCAATTGTGTAGCCTTGTGCTTAAACAAAACAAAAAAATTAAGTATAACAATACTTTGGTATTACGCTTAAGTCTATAACATTTCTGACAGGCTTCCTAGTGATTTCTTGTAATTCAAATATTTTTAATTTATTACAAACGCTCTATAAAAGAAAAATACTTTATAAGTAAAAATTAAGATTTTTAGGAGAAAAGGAGAAGTTTCATTTTACTGTATTTGGGTTTTACTATCCGGTATTAACTATTTATGAATTCTCTCTGAAGAGTAAGCCAAACTGGAGAAGAAAATCATGAGTCTCCTGTTTTTGATCAATGAACATGGTTCCTTGAGAGGTAAACTTGTTCTTGATGAGCAAAAGTGGTTCTTAGAGAGGTAAATCCTGAATCTCCTTTTCTGATCAGTAAAAGTGATTCCTGAAAAGATAAACCTTGAATCTCCTGTTTTTGATCAATGAAAGTGGTTCCTAGAGAGGTAAATCTTGAACCTCCTGTTCTTGATATTTACCTCTACACAAACTAGCTTCAATGATCAAGAACAGGGTATTCAAGATTTTCGTCTCTAGGAACCACTTTCGCTCCTTTAATTAATCTCCTGTTTTTATGAGCGAAAGTGGTTCCTAGAGACGAAAGTCTTCAATATCCTGTTCTTGATCATTGAAGCTAGTTTGGGTAGAGGTAAATCTTTAATTAATCTCCTGTTTTTGATGAGCGAAAGTGGTTCCTAGAGACGAAAATCTTGAATATCCTGTTCTTGATCATTGAAGCTAGTTTGTATAGAGGTAAATCTTAATTAATCTCCTTTCCCAGATCAGTGAAATAGGTTCTATATTTATGCGTTTTACTTAAAGTGTTGATGATTCCTGTGTAATCCATCTCTCATCTCTTTTGGATGCTGCTTAGAAGATTTAATCTGAAAAATTATCTTTAGCCTATATTTTGTAAATAATTAAACTTGCTTATACTTCAGATGATAAGTAAAAATAAGTTAAATCATATTTTACACGATTCAATTACATGTTGTAATTAGTGTTCACTTGGACAATCTTGTTTACATATCAGAAAGAACATTCTCATGCAAATAAATTTTTGAATAAGGCTTTTATCTTCTATTTTATTCTATTTCACATAGAACACATATCATCAGTCTTCAAAAATTAGATTAAGTACATCATGATTGTTCATGTCAAGCTGAGTACTTTTAAAATGAAGTTATCGATTTTACAGTAAGTTTAAACCTAAAGTATATCGTGCACTATATCTTCGTCTTCGGTTTTTACTTTTAAAAGGACGTATTAAAATAAATTGACCTGAAAACTATGTGCTCTTTTTCTAGTATCCAAGCCGTGTAAATTCTCCATGTTAAGAAGATGATTAACTAACATTCAGAAAAGTATATGTGATTATAACATGTATAAATGCATAATTATAATATTTCACAATTAACTTAATGGGTTTGGAACTAGCCTATGGTATTAGCAAACCAGTTCGTTTTTATAGGTGCATTACAAAAACTAAGAAACTATTTTAATTACAACATATAAATCTCTATCTATCCGTACAGATGTGTGTAAAGCGGAAGAACCGTTTGTATGTTTGTGTGTCCGCTGTTCGCGCCTACAGTTTGTTACCCAACTCAAGCAAAATGGTCCTCATGAGTCCTTCTCTGTCTTTATCTCCACCTATGACGTGAAGTCTATTGCATTACAACGACTTATACGTTTCTAGCGTTTGATGTGAAACTTACAAATACATCACATGTGCTAATACGAATAAAAATGTACTTCACCAAGAGTAAAATGTATGCTTTCCTAATTCTACTGTCCTCCTCGGATTTACAACGCTAAAATCAGGGGTTAGATTCCCCTTGGTGGACACAGCAGATAACCTGATGTAGCTTTGCTATAAGAAATACACACAACACCTAATTCTAATTATGTATATATACATCCATAGTATAGCTGAAGTATTCGTTTTGTATAACAAACATCGCAAGTGGAATACTATACGGATAGATCAGCTTGTTTTACTTTTAGTTTCTTATACGAAATGAAGTATGGCTCTGGGTTTCTAATTACGGTGCGTCTTATGAAATATGTTTGTAACGAAAAGCACCGTATTTAATGAATAAAATTATGCGTTTAATGTGTTTTTAAAACATTAACTTCTTGTAGACTGCCCTTTAAAGTTAAGGCATGTTTTTTAATTAATAGCATGGCATATAACGTAAACTGGCTGTATGCATTATAGGATGTAACAGAAGAATGGCAATTACTAAGTCAACAGGGACGCAATTAAGATTCTTACTCAACATTGAGCAATTACGGAGTACAATTTCAAGACAGACCTAATGGATTCCAAACTAAAAATGTGCAACTCTTTTAATATTCGTGCACTTGTTCCCAAAAGTAAGGTGCAAATTACTTTGAACGAGACTACGCTCAGTTCCAACATTAAATGGTAAAAACAGGACTTTTGAAAAATAACGTTTTTAGCTCCTAGCGGCTATCGGATATAATAAATAACTTTATAGAGGCAGACATTGAACTATTCAAGTGGTATCAAAAATAAAATTAGATTAGAATCTACATATTTCGTACACACGAGTGTTCAACAGAAGTCAAACTGATCCAACAAATGATGAGTAGCAACAGTGTTAAAATTAGTAATGTTTAAAGAATGTAACTGATCAAACAAGATGCTAGATAGATAATACATTGATAAAATAGCAAATGTGTAATATAAAGGAAAGTAAACTGTTGAATAATTTCATACATAATATACAATCATATTATTTTTCAGTTATGAATCATAGTTTGTTTCTCATAAGTTAATTTCGAGCTTTTAGCTAGAAAATCTTTAAAATATTATTTTCTTATAAATAATCATCTTGAGCTTGATGCTGTGAAAATGGACTTAGAATGATCTGTTTAAGCACACTCATTTCAAGCCCACGTGATAGAGACATACAAGTAATGTTTGTAATGGATAGGTTAAAATTGAGAGAACAAAAAAAGAAAGAATACGCGTTTTCTCCGTTCTGACGATGCTGGTTTTTAAAGTATTGTGTACATTTTAACGTTGTCTTATTGAGATTTTAACAATTATATGAATAGCCTAACTAAAACCTCACAAACATAAAAAGTAAAAGATAATATCTTTAAATAGAGAATTGAAGATAATGTTTTAACGTAATACGTGAATTATATATATATATATATGGACTCTTGATACTAATATAATAACAGAGTGAATTATCGTAACATATGTATCTTAATACAAAATGTCATATATTTGTTAACAGCAAGGGTACATAACTGAGGAAATAATACCTTCTAATTGTTATAAGTAAAAACGTAATATCACCTATTAAATTAAACATATTATTGCTATTTAATTACGAGACTACGATATCGAAGTTAATCACATTTTGATAGATGTGAAGTTTTTTAAGTATAAGAGCTTCGGTTTTGTTATTCAGATAATACCTAATATTGGATAACTTATTATCTATACCTCTATGGAAAATAATTGTTAATAATATCAATTTTCTATTGTTTCTAAGCTTTCTTACATAATATTTTTGTCCAACAAGTTTAATAAAACTGCCGTTTTTCAGGTAATCTTGCATTCAAACTAAAGAATAAAAGATACAAACGCCAAGGCTCACTGTTCTATTGTCTTATGTGAAAAGTTAACTCTATAATATAAATAATTAGACGTTGAGACTGATTGCTGTATAATAACATAACATAATGTTAGGGACAACAACGGACCTATCGGTCAATCTAAGCTGTCCCATCTTCTAAACTAAATTAAAACTATTAAATAAATAAATAAAATCTCAAATCCAGTCATTATATTTCATATAATTATCAAGCTTTCTATTAAACTCTCTTAAATTTACTGTATCCACAAAATTCGAAGGCAAACCATTCCAAAGGCCAACGACCCTGTTAGAAAAATATAACTGCCTTAGCTGAAGATGACTCCTATCCTGCTTAACTTTATATTTGTGTCCCCTAGTCCTACTATTCTCACTGTTAAGTATGAGAAAAAGATGATGCATCAACACTATCAATTAATTCTTTAACAATCTTAAACACCTCAATCAGGTCTCTTCTAACACTTCTTTTTTCAAGAGAAAACAACTTCATAGATCTTAACCTCTCGTCGTATGACAACCCCTCCATCCCAGGCACCATTCTAATAGCCCTTCTATGAACTATTTTCAACAACTCAGTGTCCTTCCTAAGGTAAGGAGCTCAATGACTAAACACAATACTCCAAATGTGGCCTAACCAGTGATCTATGCAGTGAAATTATAACCTCTTTAGACTTGTATTCATTATTTCTATAGATACAATCTAAAATCATTTTTGACTTACCACTAACAACAGTACACTGCTTGGATGGCTTAAGAGATTGATCAACCACTACACAAAGATCCCTTACTTTCATAACAATGTTATTCCCATTCCAGAGATTGATCAACCACTACACAAAGATCCCTTACTTTCATAACAATGTTATTCCCATTCCAGAGATTGAACAACCACTACACAAAGATCCCTTACTTTCATAACAATGTTATTCCCATTCCAGAGATTGATCAACCACTACACAAAGATCCCTTACTTTCATAACAATGTTATTCCCATTCCAACTATATGTATGATTTAAATTATGATACCATATGCATTGATCTTGCATTTATTATAATTAAAACCCATCCACTATTTGTTCGCCCAACTGATTAAATGATATAAATCCTTTTGTAAAGCAGCAGTATCCTCTTCAGAACCAGTAACACCCAAGACCTTAATAACTTCTGTAAATTTATTCTTTGATCTATGTCATTGCTGTAAATCAAAAATAGGAAAAGACTGAGCCCTGAGGTACCCCACTTGTAACATTAATCCAGTTTGACTGAATTCCATTTATTACAACCCTCTGCTTTTTTCCATCCAGCCACTCTTCTATCCAATTATCTAACTTATCTCCCACATCTACAAAGATAATTTTTTGCAAGACTTTTATGTGGCACCTTGTCAAATACTTTCTGAAAATCCAGATACACCAAATCTACACCTTACAGTTATCTACATAAGCGGTGACCTTTTCAAATAATGTCAAAACATTTGTAAGGCAATATTTTCCATTAGTAAAACCTTGTAGAAATTTAATATGTTTTGGTTTGGAATTAAGCACAAAGCTACACAATGGGCTATCTGTGCTCTGCCCACCACGGATATCGAAACCCTGTTTCTAGCGTTGTAAGTCCGCAGACACACCGCTGTGCCACTGGGGGGCATTTTAATATGTAAACCCAGCAGAATCATATTACCTATGATAATATATTAAAATATGTTTGTATAAATTCATATATGCCAGAAATATGTATAATTACGAAAACAGAAGAGTTTAATATTTACCAGTTGTGTCTGAGAAAGACTTGACTTACCTTAACAGGTCACAAAGGTAAGTGGGAACTTAGAGCTTTGCTAACATGTGAATAATAACCGATCGCGCATAGTTTCTCAAATTATTAATAATGCATTCGTAAAGTCCTAAAACATGAAAAAACACTGAAATATCTGTGACTAGTTACCTACTGTAGAGTATTTGATATACTGCTTGTTTCGAATATCAAATATTATTTTAAAATGTATAGAAAATTGTGCGATTGCTTTTTTTCTATTTCGTTTTCATCAAGTGTAGACATGCTTTAACTAAAAAAAAAATTCTAGGTGGATATTACAAATAATAAATATATGGATTTTAGAGTATTTTATCTCAGCTCTAATCCTATAAAACAATATTTTGACCTAAGGTCTAGTTGTAGTTCAGTTGTGGTTTTTCATAAATTAAAGTTTAGTATAGCTGAACTGACTTTTAACATCTGTTACATGAAGATAAAAATGGAGGGCTAAATACACATACCTGAATACCAGTTTTCACAGCATTCAATATTCTGGTTTATATTCTCGCAAAAATAAAGACTTGAAGTATTACTTAATCTAAGTAATTGTTATGAAACTTTTAATTTACTATAGATTTAATTCGTTATTTATTTCAATGTCTGTATTCACATCAAAACTTGAATTTTTCACATAGTGATATTTTTTGTTTATCTTTTTTGTACTATCAATGAATCATTGTTTACTACTTTACGTACTTTTTGCTTGTTAAAACCAGTTTACACTAAGACGAGCAGTTAAGAGTTATTATTATTATTAAGATGAAAGGTATTGTGTATCTAAATACACATTGTATGTAAATCAACATGTGACTGACATTTGAAATATATTATAGTAAATGCTTAATATGATAGATTTTCAAATTCAATAATAAAAATTTGACATCAAAATAAAAGTATTTAGCGTAAAGATTGTGTGTGTGTGTACGTTTTCTTATAACAAAGTCACACGTGGCTATATGCTGTGTCTACCGAGAAGAATCGAACTCCCGAGTTTAACATTGTAAATCCGAAGACTTACCGCTGTCCCACCAGGTGACCAACGTAGAAAGAATGTACATAAAAGTAAAGATCACCCAGAGCATATTGAAGTCTTATAGATTGTAGGAACTTAGAAAATTCTAGAAACATCTAATGCGTAATGCATCCTAAAGAGGTAGAAGGATCTTAGTGAAGATCAAATGTTCACTATTAATTGTTGAAATATTATTTTAGAAATTTGAAATGGAGAATTGTACAAAAAAGACACAACGAGAGAAAAACAAAAGTCGTAAATCGTAAATATTTCGCTATTCCAACATGTTCCTTTAATATTTCACTAGTAATTTTCCAGAGTTTGTTCCTTTTCCGGCTATTCCACTTAAAATATTTTCTCAAGACCCAGATAAAATATAGAACAAGAAACAACATAAAAACAGAAAAAAGTTGATAACTTAAGGATCACAAATAACATAAATAGTTTAGAAAAATATACATAGACAAATATTAACTAAAACGATAAACAGATAAATCTGGAAAAGACAGCCAGTCATTAACTTGTGCTAAAGACCACTTACCATTACAGCTATTTTAAGTTGTTTTCTACCTTACACAAATTATTAATGTATTATCTTTTTGACATTGTTCTTTCTGTGTGGTTCACTATGACCTTTCCACATTTTTGTGTTGTCTTGTGACTTATCAGTGTATGGTTATACTTTAACTTTAGTTCTTCTTCTTTCATTATGGTTATTCCATATTTTATCACTTCTTCTATTTCATTATGGTTATTCCAAATTTTTATCACTTCTTCTATTTCATTATGGTTATTCCAAATGAAATAGAAGAAGTGATAAAAATTTGGAATAACCATACAATGAAATAGAAGAAGTGATAAAAAATCTGGAATAACCATAATGAAATAGAAGAAGTGAAAAAAATCGGAATAACCATAATGAAATAGAAGAAGTGATAAAAATCTGGAATAACCATAATGAAATAGAAGAAGTGATAAAAAATCTGGAATAACCATAGATGTTTTATCACTTCTTCTATTTCATTGTAGTTACTCTAGATGTTTTATCACTTCTTCTATTTCATTATGGTTATTCCAGATTTTTTTTCAGATGTTTTAAATTTATCCAACCGTACTTCAGCTTATTGAGTCTGATAAAACATGAATGTATTTTATGATATTTTACTTTTCTTATCTTTTAACAGGTAGTTTCACATTTTCAATTATATTTATCTTTTTATTGAGTTTGTTTCATTCATGGGATTCTAGAACTTTTTAATTATGTTTCTCACTAATATTTATTGTTATACCTTCCATTGAAGTTAAAGAAAGTATTTCGATTTCCCATATTCATGATTCATTCCTGTGTCCAAGATTCATCCATGTGTTCATCCCTGTATTCATATTTCCCTGAAAATAAGAAATGCTTCGTTTGTTTAATAATTGTAGGTATGCATTTTCGCTAGGTATTATCCGCTATGATTTTTATGTTTGAAGAAGATTCTTCTTTAACGTTTTGATTTTATGTAATATTAAAAATGACTCTTCCTATTAGAATGCCCCTTCTTTTCACATATATGTATATATATGTATGTGTGTGTTTTCTCAATTAAACAGTTTAGAAATATACTTGTTTTGCATGATCAGTCGATCACTATTTTATATCTAAGATCAATTTCAATAACCAGAAACACTCAGGCGGAAGTATGATTCACAGAGAAATGATGCAACTTTTAAAAGATGAAAACAAGTCATATTTCCATAACACAACTATTTTTATTTAGTTTTAACTTTATTCTTAATGCTACAGTTGTCTTCCAAGTTTAAGAAAAACATGCGATTATTAAAATATCTAAGAAAATATTGAAAGTAACAAAACTGAAGTTATTATATTAATACATGTAAATAATATCACCTAAACGTATTATGCAGTACAAACATATCATACACTAACGTTTCGTTTCATTGCTACATAATGGACTGACTATATGCGCTCTGTCCACAGCGGTGAATGTAGCCCGGATCCACCTGGGGACATATAGCACTAGGAACTAATAAGATGTGTGTCCACAGTGGTGAGTGGAGCCCGGATCAACCAGAGGACATATAAGTACTAGGAACTAATAAGATTTGTGTCCACAGTGGTGAATGGAGCCCGGATCCAACCATAGGACATATAGCACTAGGAACTAATAAGATTTGTGTCCACAGTGGTGAATGGAGCACGGATTCACCAGAGGACATATAGCACAATGAACTAATAAGATTTGTTTTTCTAATTAATTTCTTGGATAAAAACTAAGTACAAATACTCGTGTCACCTCTGCCTGTTTTTTTAAAACTATGTTGAATTACTGCGCCATTAAAGCTTTTTCAATACATGAGTCTTTTATGATCCACTTTATAATATGCATAAATTAAATTAGATATTCAGTTACAAAGATTTGTAGTGGTTTTTAAGTTTATTTATGGTTTATAGCTGTCTTAGTATCCAGATGTTTTTAATATTTCTGTTTTCTAGTTTTATGAGACTCCCTGCAATCGGTTCTACCAAAAATGTGCCTCGTAGGACTCAAGAAAGCGTAAACGCATTTCTGTCGTGCCAGTGTTACATTTGAATAATTCATCACAGTCAAAAATCAGTGTAGTTATTGTAGTTTTTCAACTTACGGTATACCTTTCTTTGGTTACCTATTAGATATTTCATATTTCTAACGTTGAGAAGGCAAGTAGCTTTGCAAAAAGCCATAAAATCTAAGAGCCAGCTCAAAAGGCAAAAGAAGCACGAGTTTCTATTATATAGATTTTCTCTGAGAAATAAAACCAAACTATGTTTGTTTTCTTTACAGTTTTGAAACTGAATGGTTGAAGAGAACTATATAAATTATGGCTTTTATTGTAATAAGCCACCTTGATTCTCTCGAAATTACAAATAAAACATACACCTTGTTCATAAATCAAATATGATTACATCTTGGAATGCATACACAAATTCTATTCCTTTAGTAACACCAACTTAAAACTACATCTTATGTACTAGCATCTTATGGGAACTTTGATAAGTAGAGGTATAAATAGATTGTTGTAGGACACCAAGAAAAACAAATGAAGTTTTGTGAAGACACAACTATAAAATGCTAAACGACTAGTATATAAAAACGACTAGTATGGAATGATCCGTAAATTGATTGTAGAGTCTGCTTAACCCAGAATGCAACATACACGATCTATACTTAGAGTAATTGATCTGTGAACAAAAATTACGAAGACATGTACATTAATCATTTCTCATTCTTGTTGTTTTAGTATCTTAGTGGCTTACCAGTTGGTTTCAATATCGTATACTGCAGTAGGCTCATTTATAAAATCTGTATTATAATTATACTTTAATAATAAAACCAGTTGAAACTATACCTTTTCACTCTAAATAAATCACTCTTATTATGGTGAATCAAAAAATTAATGGGTCTTATGCTGTTAAAACCTTTATTGAAATATAAGGTTAGTATAACGGATAAATGGGTGACTCATTACTGTGTGAGAAACACGCTGTTTGGAAGTATATGGGTTCATATATGTAATAGCTAATACATGAAACAGTTTCTTTCTAACACAGAGCACTTATTGGTTTCATGTCAATAAGATTTACTAAATATATAGCACTTTCATGAGATACTTTTATTAATGGCATTCCCATTTTTTACGCATGTAGGGTTAAACTGTTTAGTCTCAGTGAAAAAGGCTGCAAAGTTATGAAAGTTAGAAAATAACAAGTTTACATATAACAGTTGTGGAAAAAATATGTTTACATATAGCAGCTGTGGAAAAAAATATGTTTACATATAGCAGCTGTGGAAAAAAAACATGTTTACATACAGCAGTTGTGGAAAAAACATGCATATTTATTTATAAAATTTATTTTTACGGTTTTTTTGATAAATGTGAAAAAAACTGATTGCATTTTAAAAGGTAATAATCTTTCTTTATGCCAGAGATTTCTTTTGCTGTCACTTTCTGATGAAATTAATGTTTTAGAATATGTATTACAAAGTTTCAAGACATTAACTGCCATATTTGTTAGAACAGGCGTTTGGGATTCTTAATTTGTGTTAGATTAACACGACAAGAGTTTGGGTTCAGAAATTAACAGATGTGATATTTATTAATACTTCGACAAGTAAATAATCTATCAAGCAACTTCTATTATTTAAAAAAAACAAACAAACTTGAGACCAAAATAATGTGAGATTATAATAGCGATATGTTTCAGTTATATCTTAACATCTGACATTTATCATTGAATGTTATGCCAAAAGTGTGGAATTTTTAACTATATGCGCCAGAAGCTCTCAGTATTAGTGAAATGGCGTCTGACGTTTTAGTAAAGGATCTAAAGCAACGTAGAAAATTAATAAAATTACATACAAATAAACCCAAATTCAATTAAAACCTAAGAACCTTATATGGAATAGATGTTGTTTATACATACGTCCAAAGTGGGATTAAGTCATCCTAAAGATATGTACATACGTCCAAAGTGGGATTAAGTCATCCTAAAGATATGTACATACGCCCAAAGTGGAATTAAATCATCCCAAAGATATATATACATATGTTCAAAGTGGGATTAAGTCATCCTAAAGATATATACATACGTCGAAAGTGGAATTAAATCATCCCAAAGATATATATACATATGTTCAAAGTGGGATTAAGTCATCACAAAGTTATATACATATGTCCAAAGAGGGATTAAGTCATCCCAAAGATATATATACATATGTTCAAAGTGGGATTAAGTCATCCCAAAGATATATAAATATGTCCAAAGTGGGATTAAATCATTCCAAAGATATATACATATGTCCAAAGTGGGATTAAGTCATCCCAAAGATATATACATATGTCCAAAGTGGGATTAAGTCATCCCAAAGACATATACATATGCCCAAAGTGGGATGAAGCTATTCCAAAGATATATACATATGTCCAAAGAGAGATTAAGTCATTCCAAAGATATATACATATGTCCAAAGAGGGATTAAGTCATCCCAAAGATATATAAGTATGTCCAAAGTGGGATTAAGTCATCCCAAAGATACATACATATGCCCAAAGCTGGATTAAGTCATCCCAAAGATAATTTAGAAGATGAAGAAGATCTTCAAAATGATACAGCATTTTGCTAATCTCATTAGAGAATCATGTTTTGTTATAACTAGTTTTGTTACTTTTGTCTTCAGTTTTAACCATCGGAAATCCATCTGGGTACCACGTGTTAAAAGAGATGCATCGAGTAGACCTTTATTTAAAATATTTATTTTATTTCATATTCCACCTCTTTTGGAGGCATTATTTGAACACTTAGTTGAATCTAGGAAATCCTAGATTTTCTTCGATGTTGGAAATCATGAAACAGTTTAACAAACTAAGTTATAAACTAGACAAAGAAAAGCTTAACAACAGACTGCAGCTGGAGACAGGACAACAATTCTAGTTGGAAACAGTTTAAAAGAAAAGTAGGCAAAACAAACTTGTCCACTAGAAATCTTTACTAAAACTATTTCACTCTTGCTTGGCAACCTTTTTTGTGACGCCCACTAAAAGGTTTGCATTATTTTGTATATTAAGTGGCGTGTTTATGTTTTTTGTCATCGTAACACACCTGTATAGTCTGAATTTTAAATTACACGTATTCGATCACATTGCTGTTAATACAAAAAATAAGACTTAGTTAGAAGGCAGTGTCACAGTACAGTACCAAAGATCTGTAGAAAATACACGAAAATGTTTTTTTGATCAGTTTAGAAACGATAAGCAGGTTAGATTCTGAAACATACATTTGACAAAGTAAGTGATACATTGAAATGAAGATGTTAAGACGGTGCTTTGTGTAATTTACCCAAAGAATCGAACCGTAATTGAACCCTACTTGTTCGTCATTTTGAAACCTTCGCTACACTGGGAAAGAGTTATTTCTATGCTGTTACAAGAGCTGAAACGTAGAGTTGATTAATATTAGTATAAAGTGTATGTTTGAAGTAAAGCACAAAGCTACACAATGGGCTATCTGTGCTCTGCCCACCACGGGTATAGAAACTCGGTTTTTACCGTTGTAAGTACGCAGACATGCGGCTGTGCCACAGTGGAGGGGCTAAAGTGTGTGTGTGTGTGTTTCTTATGGCAAAGCCACATCGGGCTATCTGCTGTGCCTATCAATGGGAATCGAACCCCTGATTTTAGCGTTGTAAATCCGTAAACTTGCTGCCGGTAGGGTAAAGTAGAAAACATTTTTCACTAATAACACAATTTTGTAAGTGATTTTTATCAATATCAACAATATTGGTTAATCTATGAAACATTTTGTTAAATTGTGTTAAATATAGATGCAATATGATATAAACATGATCGAAACAGTTTTCTAGGTGTTTTAGATCCAAAGTGGAAATACAAAAACGAGACATGTTTAAAACAAAATTGAGATCCTTTTCCTGTAGACCAAAATTGTCAAAAAACCCACAAAAACATACTAACGTATGCGTGAAGGGAGTAAGCAAGGACCCAGATAACACTCGTTACCATAGTTACTATAAAGTACGATTCAGATTCCCTATTATTCCGTGAGCTTCATTATAAGTTATAGAATTCAGGTATATACAACTGCTTTAGGAACTTTAGGTGTCTGGAAGCGTTGACCACGCAAGTCATCTTTGAAATGGCCAAAGAACTGTAACTCACAAGCGCTTTGTCGGGACTGTATGCAAGAGGGGAAATGACTGTCCATCCGAGCTTTATAAATTTAGTCGTGTCCGGAGAGTATTATGAATTCGACATTGTAATGTGTTCTAGCAGTGTACAGGTTCAAATAATAATTCATCGGACGCTAGTTTCTCGTATTCAGCGTATAAAAAAATATAAATAAAAAGTGCTTTGTTCATATCACTCGCACTTTTTATAATATTTCAATGAAAAAGCGTCAGAATTTGATTTGCTGAATAAACTAAATTAGACTACGTACTGGTATTCGGCTTGAACGTAACTTAATCCAGGTCGAAATTCATGAGTAAACTGAAATCTAATGAATTGTGGGTGTGTTTAATCCAGATCGAAGTTCATGAGTAAACTGAAATCGAATGAATTATTGGTGTGTTTAATCCAGATCGAAATTCATGAGTAAACTGAAATCGAATGAATTATTGGTGTGTTTAATCCAGGTCGAAGTTCATGAGTAAACTGAAATCGAATGAATTATGGGTGTATTTAATCCAGATCGAAATTCACGAGTAAACTGAAATCGAATGAATTATAGGTGTGTTTAATCCAGGTCGAAGTTCATGAGTAAACTGAAACCTAGAGATTTAAAATCACTTTCTCTATGTTTTTGCAAGTTAAGCATTTACAGTGTACATAATTTTGTAGTTTTTTATATTAATCTGAACGCGCTTTGTGCACTACAGCAGAATACATCTTGTAACATAATTGGGAGTGTAATGGATAGGTTTTACTTCATCGTAATTTAACATGACAACAATACTTTATCATCTAAACCAGTTCAACATGTAAAATGGTTAACCAAAACGTTATTCAGAAAGCCAGTTATCTTACACCTGCTAAACATTAAAGATATTCACCAATTTGTTAATATATTATTACAGTTATTTAATCATCACATCATAGTTATAGACTAATGGACAGCACAAAAGGACAATAAATAGATTATATATATATATATATATTATTATTATTATTGCCTTAAGAAGAGGTTACAACATTGTAATTACGTATAACATTTAGAATCTGAATTTCTCTGAAACAATTTCATTTGAAAATTGGCCCAATTAAAGAAAACTAAGGCAGATCAAATATTAAAACAGCTCGATAGAATCAATAGGTTCATAACATCACTATCGAGTCTTCATGATTACTTAGATCCATTTTGTTTAAATGAGCTTTATTACATTATTGCATAGCCAGTATATTCTTATGACTTGCAAAACGTTCATTCTATGTATTATAACAATTAGATGTTGGACCTAGAATTACGTTCACAGTATTAACTGGATGGGCATTTAGTAGAGTGCATACATAGACCCAGAATTACGTTCACAATATTAACTGGATGGGCATTCAGTAGAGTGCATACATAGACCCAGAATTACGTTCACAGTATTAACTGGATGGGCTCTCAGTAGAGTGCATACATAGACCTAGAATTACGTTCACAGTATTAACTGGATGGGCATTCAGTAGAGTGCATACATAGACCCAGAATTACAGTATTAACTGGATGGGCATTCAGTAAAGTGCATACATAGACCCAGAATTACGTTCACAGTATTAACTGGATGGGCATTCAGTAGAGTGCATACATAGACCCAAAATTACGTTCACAGTATTAACTGGATGGGCATTCGTAGAGTGCATACATAGACCCAGAATTACGTTCACAGTATTAACTGGATGGGCACTCAGTAGAGTGCATACATAGACCCAGAATTACGTTCACAGTATTAACTGGATGGGCACTCAGTATAGTGCATACATAGACCCAGAATTACAGTATTAACTGGATGGGCATTCAGTAAAGTGCATACATAGACCCAGAATTACGTTCACAATATTAACTGGATGGGCATTCAGTAGAGTGCATACATAGACCCAGAATTACAGTATTAACTGGATGGGCATTCAGTAAAGTGCATAAAT
>NW_013668744.1:67391-70416 GCF_000517525.1 Limulus polyphemus
TAGCTGGACAATGAGGACCAATATTCTACATATGCCCACCAAGTTTCATAAAAACTAATAACTTTTGACTGAGTTATAGAGCACAAATAGTGTGAAAAATCTGTTCCCATGTTAACAGATAGAGATTTTTATTATTTTCGTGAACTTGCTGTGACTTTGACTTCCAAAAACTAATAACTTCTACGTTGGGTAATTTTCCAAATGGATATCAACTTTCGTCCAAATCCATTCAGCCGTTTTCCAGAAACCTTGCTGACAAAGATACACACACACACACACACACACATACACACAGGGTGAAAACGTAACCTCCGTCCACATGCTTGCTATCTCTAGTAGCTGTAGCTATGCAAACCGCAGAGTTTTTTTTAAATCAGAGAGATTGTCAAATGTAGAATCAAATCAGTTGTTTTATTCCATCTTAGAGGCATTTCTGTATGTAGACATAAACAGAGCACAATAACTTTAAATGCACATATAAACATGACATCTAATGGAAATTTAACATTACTAAGGTATCAACTAAATTACTTAGTTAATACTATCTTTGTTGTAATTTGGCATGTAAATATAAGATCAAAAAATTTAATTTCTGTTTTTCTATGTTTCTTCATATGATAGCTAAATACGCGGAAGGAAGGTCGTTTTTTTAATTAACAGATACCAGACACATATCATAAACTGCCAGACACAAACCTAAGTTACTAGAAAATTAGGCACATATCACCCGCTACATGCTACTAGCTACTGTCAATGTAAGTAGTTATCGGGACTGTTCACGGCTGTTACATATTACAGTTTGTTCTGGACGAGTCCCCAATGTATTATGTTATGTATTACAATTTATCTCAGACAAGACTCCAATTTATTACTTAAGATATTATAATTTCGAATAGCCTGAAACCGAGTTAAATGATAATTTAGATTTACAAACTAAATGAATGTCGATATATATCCAATTTATGATACTTGCCAATAAGATTGATACACGCAGTTTTTTTTAATACAAATATATTTTAATATACAAACAATAACACAATAACAGTTATTACAAATAATGATCTATGTACAAACGTTTTACAAAATTATAAACAATATTTAGTCCTCTATCTGGTCTGGAACTTCCTTGATATCTTGTCGAGGGTTCACGATGAGCGAATTAATTTTGAGTTGATGTAAATACAATTCAATTAAGAGAGAGCTAGCAAGCTCTGTATTCTTTGTTCTTCACCGACCACACACGCCGAGTTGTCCACCGATGCAGTTATATAATGTTTCCATAAAAATACTAATGTCCGATGTGAATCCACTGAAGTTAAATGGTTTGTAATGTTCGAAATCTATAAACGTTCCTGGTCAATATATCTGACGTTCCCGATTAATAAGCCTTATTACAATCACAGTTATAGCTTCTGAAGTTTATAGCACACCAACTACAGCAAATCAATAATAGATACTGTTTTTTGGCGCGTCGCGTTGGTTATATTTATAGGCGTGAGGAGAGTTTTCGAAATTTCAGCTTACGCAACAATATAAACGATACACCAGTGTTTACGTACACGCGAGAATTTTCTACAATTTAATGAATCGGCGGAAATTTTGCAATACAGATTTAACAGTATAAGTTATGCACATTTCTACATATAAATTTAGCTTAGACAAACATTGATATTATAATAGATATAGGATAGTAAATCCGTCACACCGCTTAAAGGATGCGCCTCAATAGGGATCAAACGATGCCGCCTGAGGTTTACATAATTATTCCTTAATGTATACAACTGATGGTTAAGCAACTGCTCCTGATAACAGAGGATGAAGTCTTCATAGTACCACGACGTGCAACCAGAGGGCGTGGTGCTAGGGCCACGTTGCTAGTCCGCCATAATAAGCGGAAGTTCTCATGTCGCCATGGCACTTTACTTTCAAATGTTGTATGCTGCCAGTGGGCGGGTGGCACCAGAGGACACGTTACTACGATGAGCGTACAGATTGTTCACGACGAAAGCATCAGAGGGTGACGATGTGTCATCAGCTTCATAGTAACAATCAGTCTTAAAATTAATAAATCAATCTAAGTTGGATAACGTTGTGCTTACAATTATCACTATTACAGTTTTGCTTTTTAAGTAAAACATTAACTACGTTTTACAAAGACCGATGTTGTTTCGATAGGCAGTCAGCGTTACTACACTTCCGCAGAAACTCGTCTCAACATATCTTTATAATTTTCATTTACATATTTTATTGTATTGCATAAGTTTTACAAGGGCGGATGGTGTTACTAGGTTTATTGTGATATTAAGACTCTATAGGTGGATGGTAAATTGTGTTACTAAGGTTAGTACTGCTACAGCGGATGGTATTACTAGATGGATAGTTCAAGAAGATTATGAGTAGATCGTAGGGTTTCTCAACATATAATTATGTCATCAATGTCTAGACTTACTTAAAAAGTTACAATAAAAATCATAATTTTAACGAGATAACAATTATAACACTTTACACATGTCAATTTTATCATCCATTATTTAAACGAGAAAATAATTTACCTTACATACTTTTACAATTATCTGTTCTTAAAGGATTTTATCACACTAATGTTTACTTTTTAAAATATTGAATGAGACAGCAGACTGTGTGTTTTTATGATTTAGTACGCATTTAACGTACTAATTATTGTTTTTGTTTATATATGTAATTTGCATGTCTTTTTTTTTCTGATATTTTACATGTAAAAAACTTATCGCTAATACATTTGTGAAATTAATATATATATCATCTATATCTCCCGGTTATTTTAAATTTCACATATGAAGACGGATATATTAAGAAGTGGATTGTATTACTAAGTTTTCTAGGCTGATGGTGTTATTAAGTTCTATAGGAGGAGGATGTTAGTAGAAGGATGGTCTTACTTGGCGTATTGTGTGTCTTTTGTAAAGGCAGGTGGTGTTTCTATAGGCAGATAGAGCTACTATACTTCGGTAGGATTACGTATAGATGTCAACATGTCTCAACTTAT
>NW_013668744.1:70665-73248 GCF_000517525.1 Limulus polyphemus
GTTTCTATAGGCAGATAGAGCTACTATACTTCCGTAGGATTACATATAGATGTCAACATGTCTCAACTTATGTTTAGTTTTATTACGTGTGTTTTACAAAGACGGATGGTGTTTCTATAGGCAGATAGAGCTACTATACTTCCGTAGGATTACATATAGATGTCAACATGTCTCAACTTATGTTTAGTTTTCATTTATATGTTTAGTTTTATCACGTGTGTTTTACAAAGACGGATGATGTTTCTATCGGCGGAGAGTGTTACTATAGCCCGTAGAACAGCATGAAGATTTCAACTTCTCTTAACCTTTGTTTATAATTTTCAATTCTACATACTTTTTGCTCTTTCTAGAGATTGATAGTGTTACTATCACAATTAACGTACTGATTATAGTTTTTGCTTCTACATTTAAGTTACATAATTTTGATATTTTATGACGTTTTATTTATAAAAACCACTTGTCGTTATTTCATTTCTATAA
The DNA here is from genome assembly GCF_000517525.1 of Limulus polyphemus. Lineage (NCBI taxonomy): Eukaryota > Metazoa > Arthropoda > Merostomata > Xiphosura > Limulidae > Limulus > Limulus polyphemus. Next base: position 71,146 of record NW_013668744.1, read on the forward strand.
CGCGCGCCCCAGTGGCACAGCGCTATGTCTCCGGACTTATAACGCTAGAAACCGAGTTTCGATACCCGTGGTGGGCAGAGAACAGGTAGCCCTTTGTGTAGCTTTGTGCTTAAAACAAACAAACAAACATTTCTATAATTAAATATAACACTTTCAATCAAATGTTCTTAAGTAGAAATTTTAGTATTTACATAACTGCTTATGTATTTTCACGATTAAAAGTGTCATTTATTAGACATTCATTAAGACACTATACATTCATATTTCCTTGTAGATGACTCAAATATGAAAGTTTTAATTCATGGAAATTCACTGCTTTGTATCTTGAAAAAAAAATCATATCAAAATATGGCAATTTTTCGCTTACTGCATTTTAAATTATAAACAAAAGAGAACAAAAGTAAAAGCGCTTCGTTCATGGTATCATCATTATTAGATTAGAATTAAGATATTCTTTATATATCCATTGTGCTTACTGATGCTACAAATTTGAAAAAAGGAGCAGCACAAATTACATTTTTATCTTATTCATCTTTCCCCAGAAACTAAATATATTGTTTCGACATGATGCTTGTTTAAAAGAATGATGGATGTGACATTTCAATTTTTTTATGTACATAAACTTTACAACCATGTAAAAATAAAAATGGGTGCAAGATACACTGTTTATTAAAACAAAAATATCTAATATTGATATTAAGGGTAAACAAAATATAAGTTTATAGGATTTTATAGGTGTTTAATCTGTTCTGTTACTGGGTTAACTTATTAAGGACACTTATTGAAAAGAATATTACATGACAGAACGTGTTCATATATTTTGATACAAACTATTTTATTGTAATACCGTTGCAAATCACGATCAAACAGGGCAATGTTAGAGTAAGCGCATATATTTTTAAGCAATTGTATACCATTTCGACTTTTAGGGTAACTTCCAGCAACGATGAATTTTAGGTTTCTATAAATTTTATAACAAGTTGTTTCAGAAGATTAATGCTACGTTACACAATAATTTATAGGGATAACTTATATATTAAAATACGTAGTTGTTGCCCATTTAAAAAAAATCTACGACTAATACATTTACTTTCAACTTCTTTATTAAAGAAAAATATATAATTTTGTCCTCCAAAGTGATACAGATTTCATCAACATGCCTAATGCCTGAAACGTTCTAAAAAATCCACTATGCTGTGTCACATATTTCCTTATTATGTTGAATGTGTCCTGAAGAAACGTATATGTACAGAAGTCACGTCGAAAGTATCGATTTTGGAAACTAAATCCGTGCTATGCACCCTAACAAAACCTATACATTCATAAGAAGTATCATGATATCGAGCAGGTAATATATAGGTATAAAGTTACCATTGGAAAGTAACAAATATCGATCATGATAACATATCTTGAAATATAACTAGCTGTCATCACTTTTACTTGTTTAGTTCTTTATACAGTATTTGTGTGTTTCATTGATCCTAGGAAGTCAATCGAAAGAATGAAATTTCAAGCAGTTTCATACTTTGAAACACACGTTAAACTAAATATTTTATTAATTTGGTAAATTAGAGAACATAAAAAGAAAAAACGCTTTTTATATGTCCATAAATAATTTGGCACTTCAGACAAAATCCGGAGTATTGAGCACTTGGTAATATTGTTGAAATGTATTAGAGATATGTACACTAACTACACTGATAGTTATTTCAATGTTGCTTTTCTAATGTGGTTATTGTTAAGTATTCTTTACAGTATTTTACACAACAATCAAGTCATGCAATCCATGATTGAGTTCGCACGTATTATTACAACCATCACCTAAATTTTGTTGGACGTTTCAATAAAAAGATGGAGCTATAAGTATTTTCTTGATTCAACTATTTTATTTTTGGCCAGTCCTTTTGTTATCCCATAATTGTTTTCGCAATAATAATTTAGAACATCCTGGCAAGATCAAAAGGATAATAATCAGAACATGCATTATACAAAAAAAAAGTAATCATTAGTGGTAAGCACAAAAAAAATTCTCAAAAGCGTAAAGGACTATTACATGGAAAGATGAAACTTTATCAAAATAAACTGATATGAAGCCATATTTCT
>NW_013668744.1:74248-82197 GCF_000517525.1 Limulus polyphemus
GCACAAAAAAAATTCTCAAAAGCGTAAAGGACTATTACATGGAAAGATGAAACTTTATCAAAATAAACTGATATGAAGCCATATTTCTAAGTGTTTACATCTATAGATATGAAGCCATATTTCTAAGTGTTTACATCTATAGATATGAAGCCATATTTCTAAGTGTTTACATCTATAGATATAAAGCCATATTTCTAAGTGTTTACATCTATAGATATGAAGCCATATTTCTAAGTGTTTACATCTATAGATATGAAGCCACTTCATATCTATAGATGTAAACACTTAGAAATATGGCTTCATATCTATAGATGTAAACACTTAGAAATACTATATTTCTAAGTGTTTACATCTATAGCTATGAAGCTATATTTCTAAGTGTTTACATCTATAGATATGAAGCTATCAATATGATTTTAATCAGCTTGTGTTCTGTCTGCGATATTTACACAGATGAAAAGGTAAAATAATTTCATGTATTCTGACTGTTACTGACTTTATTTATCATTGTAATTTTTGCTCTATGAGTAGATCGCACTCTCACTGATGTTGTACTTTTTTCTAATAAGTTGTCAAGGTAGCGCAGTAGATGCGTTAATAAAGTAAACTAACGCGAATCTGCATTAAACTAAAATCATTTGAGCAGCTTAATCAAAAACATAAGTTGCATAGTTCTCTGTAGTAATGCAAGGTGGATAAAAACTACGTTTTGGTTATGTTATGTGTAATGAAAGTCAGCAAAATCTTGAAGCTTTCGAACGTTCTTCCTTTTGTTTCAGTTTATTTGGTGCTTAGGGATAATTTATGAAAATAGTTATATGACTCATAAAAGGTCAATATTAAAAACTAGACATCAGTTGGTGATTTACAACTTGCAGCAAAATCCTGTAAAATAGCTCTACTGATCAGGAACAATTATTTATTGCAAATATAAACAATTTCTTTTACGTAGTTTCTTATCTAACACAGAAATGAAAACACTAATAAGATCGTTCTTATTTTTTATAAGCCTCTTCAGATACTGGTGCAGCTATGCTCTTTATGGATTGGAAAATATTTTCATTATTGACGAAAAGGAGCCGACAATTAATCCTATTTAAGAATATTATCTATAGCGATCATTGCTTTGATTCTCACGTGTGTATAAATAGTTTTCATTAATATTATACCGGATGCTCAAAATTGAAAGTATGATAAAATCAAAATATTTTCCCTCCTTACCCAATTTCAATATGTATTATTTTACAATTATTCAATATATATTCACATTTTTAGTTGCCTTACAAACTATACTGTAGGAGTTAACTGATGTATTTTTATTCTAGATAAGCACTGCAATTGAGATATCTTTGTTGATCTTTTTTATTTTAAATTGGTTATTATTATGTTACATTGGTTATTATTATGTTATTATTATTATGTTACTTGTTAGAGATTCTTATTTATTACTCATATTTTATGTGTGTCAAGTTTCTTTGTCGATTTGAGTTTTATAAAAGTATTTATAAAAATAGGTAAAAACATATATTTTTTCCATTCAATTTGACAACACTTGTTTAGTGAATACAGTCGTTGAGATTGTTTTCGAAATGTGTTATATAATGATTAATTCTTACGTACTTTACCATACAGCGGAAACAAGATATACAATGTGTTTGCTAATTTGATATTAGGCAAAATATTAATGTACAATTTAATGATAAACCATATGAGCAACAAAGTTTGAGACATTGATCTTCTGAAGAACAAAACATACGAAACATTTTACTTTATCATCCCAGCAATGACAATATGAGTATTACAATGTTACTATGTATTAGTTCTATAAGTTCCATATGACTTTAACATAGAGTATGTTTGGCTTCAATCAAAACACACTTTTCAAAAACTCGAGGCTGCTAAGTCTCAATGCTCATCTAGGTGCAATATACAAAACAGTCAAATATGGAATGTAGAGATGTGAGGATTAAAACTTACTGAAAAGTTTTGAAGTAACAAAAGTTAGGTACATAAACAAAACTCATTTCTGAAATAAAAAATAGATTTCATAGAAAAAATTATATTTTTTATGCCTAACGTAAATATCTCTGAAATCTAATATATGCGATATTTTTCATTGATTTGAAAGTAGAAAATTAAGAGTACGTACAGTGCCTTGCAAATTATTCATCCTCCTGCAAAGTTTTCACATGTTGTCTGACTTTGCAGTCATGAAACTTTCAAATGGGATTTTATATTTAGGATCTATACAATCTACCCTAAACTGAAGGAAACTAAAAAAAATGCTGATATTATGTAAGTAAGTAAGATTTTCAATTAGAATATTCTCAATTGTATAAATATTCAACCTCTTGCTAAGACAACCCTAAATCAGTCCAGGTGCAAAAGATTAGTTTGAAAGGTCACACAATTAGTGTAATGGTCTCTGTCTGTATGTAATCAAAATGGTTTAACTTGACTTCAGAGCAAATGCATCTGTTGAAGCTCCATTTCACAGTGATATCTCTAACCAATTTCCTATTTGCCCGACTGCTTTATTTGGAAGGATGGCCTGTTCTGGGTAGTCACTGTGTGTTATAAAGCACATTCCACTTCTTAATGATGTACTTCAACCTACTCAAAGAGATAAGTGGTGGCTTTAATATTTTTTGGAATCTTTTCCTGATCTTTGCTTCTCTACCACTTTATCCCTGACTTGTTTGGAAAGCTCCTTGGTCTTCATGGTTAATTTGTCTTATCACTATTATCTCAATTTGTATCTCGTCTGACCACAAAACCTTCTGCCACATGTTTACAGTATCACTTACATGGTTTTTTGCAAACTCCATACGAGATTTAAGATGATTATTTTAAAGTAATGGCTTCTTTCTTGCTGCTTGCCCATACAGGCCAGACGAGACACAAATTGAGATTTTTGGTCTAAATTCAAAGTTTTACGTCTAGCGCAAGCCCAACTCAGCACATCATCCAGTCAACGCCATCCCAACTGTCGAGTATGGTGGTGGCAGCATCATGTTATGGGATGCTTCTCGTCAGCAGGGACTGGGAAGCTTGTCAAGCCTGAGGGAAGATAGATGGTGCAAAGTAAAGGCGAATCCTAGAGGTAAACCTGTTTAGTTAGCTAAGAATCTAAAACTGAATCGAAAATTCATAATTCAGCAGGACAATGACCAGGAGCACAAGACTGAAGCCACACTGGAGTGGTTTCAAAAGAAGAAAATGAATGTTCTGGAGTGGCCTAGATAAAGTCCTGAATTGAATCCAATAGAAAAGTTATGGCGAAACTTGAAGGTTGCAGTCCATCTACGATTCCCAACTAATTAGTCAGAATTGGAACAATTTTGCCAGAAAAAATGGACAAAATTACTCTATCCTATGGAGAAAAACTGTTTGAGACCTATCCCAAAAGACTCACAGCAATATTTGTTGCCAAAGGTGCTTCCACCAAGTACTGACTTAGGGGTTTGATTACTTATGCAATCAGCAAATTTCGATTTATATATTTTCTTTGCAGGTTTTTCTTACATTCAACCCCTTCACACATAACTGTTTTAAGTTTGATCATTGGAGTTTTGAATAAAAACAAATTCATTAAAAATATTGTTTACATTATTTGTATCTCACGAAAATGTGACATTATTGGCAGGGTGTGAATACTTTTGTAAGACTCTGTAATTGGAACAATACACATGCACGTAAAGTACTTTGCTTAACAGGATTGATTGTTATTGAAGAAGACAGACCAGCATTCTGTCGAAACATGTATTTTGTACTACCATCAATAAAATTCTTCCTTGTGTTTATAAATCGTTGTTTGCCTGCCTTTTATTATTAGAACTGATTGTTGAATTTCGCGCATAGCTACTCAAGGGTTATCTGCGCTAACCGTCCCTAATTTTGAAGTGCTTAACTAGAGGGAAGGCAGCTAGTCCACACCACTTTGTTGTATCTGTGTCGTCTATAAGATATACACGTTGTTACATCTGTGTCATCAATAAGATACATTTTGTTATATATTTGTGTCTTCTATAATATATATATTTTGTTACTTCTTCTATAAGATATATTTTGCTACCTAAATGTTTTCTAAAAATATTTTTTTTCTGTACGTTATAGATTAAGAACCCGATAGTTAACACTATTTGCTACCTAAATGTTTTCTAAAAATATTTTTTTCTGTACGTTATAGATTAAGAACCCGATAGTTAACACTTTTACAATGAAACTATTTAAATGTTTCTTAGTTTACTTAATTAAAACAGGACAAAAACATAAATGTTTCTTGTTGCCTTTCTTCTCAATATGGGATAATGACAGAAAATTTTGGTTTTCTTTGAACACTTAATGATGTCTATGTAAGGAATCTTTTGACATAATAAAGTCGAAAAAACGTAATATTTAAATGAAAATTTCAAAACGAAAAATACTTTGACAAATTATATTCCATTTGGGACCAAAAAGATAAAAAAAATTAACATTTCAATACAAGTTTATAATTTTTGAGGTATTTGCAATGTATATCATAAATTTCCATATTTTCCATTTCATGACTCAATAATTTAACTCATGAAAGTACTGTCGAAAGACATTTACTACAATTTCACTGTGTAAAAGTGAAATTTGTAAAACATACTTACCTTTCATATTCAGCATAAAATGAAATATCGAGCAATAAATATCTCATCATGCCGGGAACTATGCTATTTTTTACTTATATATATAACGTTTATGGCTTAGGTCTATGAATCGTCAACTAATTCCTGTTGTTAGTATATTGAAGACACTTTGACACAATCTTTAGCAAAAATCAAATATATATTGTAATGGGCTGGATATTTTTTCCATAGTCCTTGCGGACCGTTGAGCCGATGGCAGAGCAAGATCTGCCATCGTTTCTAAAGCTGTTTCTTACGTCAACGATGCAACCCACTTGACAGCCTTCCCTCTTTGAAAGGACGAGCATGGTGACAAGGTTTCGAACCTGCGACCCTCAGATTGCGAGTCGAGCACCTTAACCACCTGGCCATGCCGGGCCGGGCTGGATATTAGCACTATTATATGCAAGTGATAAAAGCATTTTCTAACTGTAAAATGATGTATGGATGACAGTGCCAAAAACAATGCAAAACACTGATGTACGGATGATACGGCTATACATAGATCATACCTACACGACTTTCAATATTAAAATTTATTGTCACAATGTAAAATGCACGAGTACAAAATGGTTGCGAGGTCGGTCAATACGACCGACCTCGTAGCAAGAGTCTGTAAAAGTCTGTAATAATCAAGACATGTTTTGACTCAACTTGATTTTCCTTGTACACTACATTGATGCCTATCCTGACATGACCATGATATTGTGATAAACAAACTGCATACCAACAGTCAGAACATATAATTTCCAACTACAGTAATATTAAATAAAATTATATATTTTACAGTTTAACATTAAATTTTAATATTGAAAGTCATATAGGTATGATCTATGTATAGCTGTATCATCCATATATACGTGTTTGCATTCTCTTTGGCACTGCTATTCTTACATTATTTTACGTTGTGACTTTTTTCCTAACTGAAAATTGATGTATTATATGAATGTGTGTGTAATAATAGTTAATATTACGTGTAATGATTTTTTTTTTACTCCTCCACTTCACAGATAATATAGGGGTTGGCTTCCTAAAGATGCTGACTGTATAGTGTACAAAGCATTGAGTATCCATGTTACAGTCATTTAATGTTCATCTATTATTGGTTGGTAATCCCTATTTCACCCTGTACTCAAGCTTTTGAAAGTAGCACCAAATTTCTGTATGAAAGCTAACTTCAATAGAAATGATAACATAGTTCACACTAGAATTATTATTATTATTATTTAATTACTATTAGTAATTACGACTAAGAGATGACATCGTGCACTGCCAATAAACACACAGAGTGGATTTAGGTTTAAACTGATGTCAGTGATAAAGTAGGTGTAGAGTTATCTCGACTGAAACAAAAAAAAAGAACAATTTGATGAGTTGATAATTTTCTGGTTTGGCTATTTTAGCGATGGCTTCTTGCCTTGTTTTTGGGCTTATGAAACAAATGAAACTGAGTGACAATCATATTTTGAGGTAGAATTTTCTGTTATTGTTGATTTTTAGCATGTATATTTGTATTATGCCGATTGAGTACCTTGGCCATCCCTACATATAGAATCTACCAACTCTATGACATATATATATATATATAGTTTATGATTTAGGTTTACGAATCGACAACTAATCCCTGTTGTTGGTATTTTGCAGACACATGGACACAATATTTAACAACAAATAAACATACATTATAATTGGCTGGACATTAGCATTATTGTACATATACAGCTTATAAGAATACGTTGTTTTCAACCAATGATGCGTAACGTTGGTTTTTCTAAAACCATAAAAGGAAAGTATTGAAACAGAAAAATGTGGAAACACACGTTAAAATATTACATCAGTATTCTGAAATACAACATTATTTTTATCCGAGAATAAGAGTATTGATGATCAATAAAATGTTAATATTATAAATACACCATAATCCATAGTAAGACGTATTTTACTCCCCCTGACTGTCGTAATAAGTACCCAAGAGTATTGTGGTGATCTTCTTGAAAAGTAACATTTGGCAAAATGTTTGAACTTTCTTACGTATTAGAGTTTTTTATAAAGGCAGAGACCCAGTCCACGGAGATGTGGATGTTTCATGTCATTATATTTACTACTGCTTTTTTTTTGCCTGGAATGAACTGGATTAACCAAGAGAGATAAGCTGGACCTATATCATAATGAAAAGTATCAACCATATTGTTGGTATGAACGTGCTTTGTAGTCACTATGAGAAAAACCTATACAATGGATAGGTGAAGTTAACATGGTTAACTTGTGTTCAGGGTTAATGATGAGGACTGGAATTCTTCGAAACTAGTATAACCCAATAATATTGATCAAAGTGTAGATTAAACTGGACCTCCCTTGAACTTGGACTTCGAGATTAAACAATTCTCGGAATACTAAGTTTATTTATTATATCTGCTATTGTGCAGCTACATAAAGTGAAGAAGTGACTAGTGGTCAATGACACTTTTTTCTTTCCTTCATGTATAGGTTTTTCTCACAGTGACTACAAAACACGTTCATACCAACAATATGGTTGAAACTTGAGTATCTAGTGATTTTACAGCGTTTATTATGGCATTTAACCACATCGAAATATATCAACATAAGTAGTTTGGGATGGTACTTGAAGAATATTTTCGTATGAAACCTTGAGGAAACTAAACTTGTACTAACTGGTTGACCGTCTTCTTAGCAGTAACGATTTGATACTAAATGAAATATTTGGATTAAAAATGAGATTATTTTAAGGTATCTAGACTTCAAGTTACAAGTGATGCAAATCATTAAGCGACTCCTCTGTATTTGACTTTCTGTATAACTGTCTATTTATTTATGTACGGTAGATATACATATACAATTAAAGCTTAAAAACGATTTTTGAGGTAAAAACTCCACATTTAATTAATCGTTGAACTTAAAATAAAACTCGTAATAATGATTTGTAATTGTTTAATATATACGGATACTATCAATTTAGCAACACCCTATTTGCTGTCATTCGCTGATTAAATACGATACGTATATTTTCTCTAACGTTATTAGGATCATTAGGATATTTACAGTGTAGTTCAGGAAGTAGGCTTACACACTGATATGAAACTTATGTGACATAAAATGAGGAAATACGTCAAGCGTATTACCATTGATTATGTATGGATACAGCTTATACATATGCACAATAATATCTCCAAAGGAAAACAAACCAATTAAGCACGGTTGAGAATAGACATTTTGAAACTGATGTGTTATACAGTAGAAATATGTTCATCAACTAACCACATGCTGGAATCGTTC
>NW_013668744.1:82961-108907 GCF_000517525.1 Limulus polyphemus
TAGATTATCTCTATCTTTTCACACGTAAATCTTTCTTATTATTGTCTCTTAAACTAACTGATATTGACTTAGATTATCTCTAGCCTTTCACACGTAAATGTTTCTTATTATTATCTCGTAAACTAACTGATATTGACTTAGATTATCTCTAGCCTATCACACGTAAATCGTTCTTATTATTATCTCGTAAACTAACTGATATTGACTTAGATTATCTCTAGCCTTTCACACGTAAATGTTTCTTATTATTATCTCGTAAACTAACTGATATTGACTTAGATTATCTCTAGCCTATCACACGTAAATCTTTCTTATTATTGTCTCTTAAACTAACTGATATTGACTTAGATTATCTCTATCTTTTCACACGTAAATCTTTCTTATTATTGTCTCTTAAACTAACTGATATTGACTTATAATAGTACTGTTGGAAAATAAGTTGAAAGCATTATTATGAAGACATAATCGTTCCATTCAAGTTAATTTTGTGTGTTATTTCATCAATGCTAACAATAATTATTACACTAGCTATAGTACCACCAGTAACAGTATTTATTATACTAATAATTTTACTAAAATAATCTAGTTGTTTCTACATGATCTTTTTATTTACTTTTTTATTGTATTTTCAATAATAAACGAATTTAACTAAACTCTGTACATATTTTCTGATTTTATTCATTTCAGATGAGCATATTGGTAAACAAAAGTTATGCAATTCACGAACAAGTAAAAAAAAACGTAAGATGGTTTAGAAATACGCATAGTAATGATCGAAGTATTCTGGAAAATCACAAGAGCATCTTGAACTCATTATCTTCACTTGTAATGATACACGACAGTCCTAATTCTGATGTGGGTGATTTTTTAAAGCAGAATTGTTAAAATGATGTAAATTTACATCCCAGAAAGCTTTTGATATCTCTTCTGTATATAATAGCCTATCTACTAAAGCTCATTTGAGAAATTCACAATCACAAAAGCTCACTGATGATCAGTCACAAGATCTCATAAGTACCTCATATAAATTAACTCTGAATCTAGTTTTTAATTTCTTTTGTCTAAAAATGTCACAGATTTTGATGTGGGTGATTTTTTAAAGCAGAATTGTTAAAATGATGTAAATTTACATCCCAGAAAGCTTTTGATATCTCTTCTGTATATAATAGCCTATCTACTAAAGCTCATTTGAAAAATTCACAATCACAAAAGCTCACTGATGATCAGTCACAAGATCTCATAAGTACCTCATATAAATTAACTCTGAATCTAGTTTTTAATTTCTTTTGTCTAAAAAATGTCACAGATTTTGATTTACAGCTAGGAATCAGGTCATGATACTGTCTTAGTGTACTCATTGTTTTAACAAACAATGTTTGTACATGTTTTTGATCTGAAAAAAGGGAACCTTGATAACTGAAGTTTATTCCTCTGAAACGTTTGAAAAAAGAATATATTTAGTTGGTAAATGCATAATTGAAATATATTTATAGTTGTAGACTGTTACGGATGACATTTATTATAGCTAAAACGAGTTGGATGACATTCATTATAGCTAAAACTAATGGTACGACATTTATTAAAACTAAAACGACTTGTATGACATTCATTTGGCAGGTAAATAGAATTAGAGAGATTTTCCTTTTGAATAATTGACGATTTTTCTGAAATTGTAGCATGAATAATACTTGTGCGCTTAATTTTGATTGGGCATATACCTTACTGTGGTTAATTTTAATTAGGCATATACCTTACTGTGGTGAATTTTGATTGGGCATATACCTTACTGTGGTTAATTTTAATTGGGCATATACCTTACTGTGGTTAATTTTAATTAGGCATATACCTTACTGTAGTGAATTTTGATTGGGCATATACCTTACTTCTGGACAGTGTTTTTCCAGTTATTTTGGGAAATAATGAATCAACTCTTAAATATATTAAAATCTTCTTATTGAGCTTTAAGTAAAAGAACGATTCGAACAAACGTTTTGACAAAATAACGGTTATTTCTTTGACAAACCTAGTTTCTTTTCAATGGTCAGGGCAATACTATGATCTACAGTACAACTGTGACCAGAAATTTTTCATCACTCTGGAACTATTAAATTTTTCTTAATGAAGTCAAATGAAACATATTAAATAATATAACGTTTAAAGGCTGCATTGTGGAAGCTAATAGATATCTCTACTGTTCAACGCCTCATTGAGTCCAACTAGTTTCTCTGATTAAATAATGTTAAAGAAGAAATCCCAATTATATATATACATTTTCATAAATTTTATATATTCCCTAAAATTCTAAGGTTACACTTTTGGCCATAGTTATACATTGCAAAACGAGGTGGTAGTTTACAAATCAGTTCCTTGTTTGCTCCTCAAAAATAATGTTGTCATTATTCAGCAAATAATCTTTGGCAACTGTAATTATTTAAAAATTACGATTTATGGCAGAAAAAGTGTTGTGTGAGTTCAACTGTTTTAAGAGTGAGAAATATGTATCTTTTATTTAATAACACGGAGTGTCATAGTACATTTAGATTGTCACCTTTCCATTCACTATAGCTTACTGTAATTCAAACTTCTAAGTATACTCATCATTATGAGTATTAATTAGAGATAATTTCTTATTCATTGATGATACACTGGCTAGATGATAAATTTATAGGCTTTTTACGTAATTAACGTACGGTCGCTGTCGTGTTAATATTAATTTGGAAAGAAAGGGGGATTATTGATGATTGTAAGTCGAAAATAGAAAACAAATTCTGATGAGAAGATTTGATAGTACAACTTCAATCAAGATCTGATGGAAGACGTAATAATGTTGAAATTTTCTTTCTTATATCTGTTATATTGTGGATCTTAAGATTATAATAGTACTGTTTGTTTGTTTGTTTTTTAATTATGAACAAAGCTACACAAGGGCTATCTGTGCTCTGCCCACCACGGGTATCGAAACCCGGTTTCTAGCGTTGTAAGTCCGCAGACATACCGCTGAGCCACTGGGGGGCTATTCCTTATTTCACAATCGACCATAAGGGAACTAAAAAACATTATTTCAAAGACATTATAAACTGATATAGGAACCTCCTATATAAATGTAGTTAATGCCTTACATTAAACAGCCTCACCCAAAAACAACAGCAGCTGTAGGATGTACCTTATTTTGTCTGTGTGTCCTAATACCTGTTTATCATTATGTAAGTATGTCGCCACGAGACTAAATTATTACATTTTTTATAAATATCGACAGAAGCACGAGGTTAAATCCATAACCGATCTATATGTTCAGATTAAAGAATATTTTGAAATAAATTTCTCGATGTACACGATGCATGCATAACCCAACTAGTTAGTTCAGGCAGGTTAAATGTCTAAAGTTGCGCATTAGGGTAAGTGTTCGTATGTAGGTGAATGAGTTTTCTCCAAGATGCTTTGATAGCATTGATCCAATTTTTTAAAAAGTTTATCGTTGATTACAAACAACCAAGTAGTTTTATCAGAGAAAGTTAAAGGTTTTTAAAATCATGGTTAAAATATCTATCAAACAAAACTATTTTAAAAATCACTTGATTGAGCTGAACCAACACTGATGAGAATATGCTAGATCAAAAGATAAATCAAGTCAATAGGTCTTACAAGTATAGATTAAAAAACTATATATTATTATAACTAACATTTTCCGACAATTTTATCATAATCTTTATGATAATAAATGAATGAAAAGATAAATTTCAGTCATCAATCGCTTAAGTAATGATAAGAGTATGGGTTTATTCTGTGAATAATTCAGTCAAAGGTGCTGAATAGGGACAGAATGTTTGAAAAGTTAACTAAATAGCTGCATATGTTTTAAATAATTAATAGCAATGTGCTAAAATAAACTATATTTAGAGGTGAAGTTTTAGCGTTTGATTGGCCAAACAGTGAGTTCTTCTCCTCAAGGAACTAGTATAAAACTGACAAATATTTGTAGCATCTATGAATAAATTGAGTTTAATAGATGGCGGATAGTACACTATGTTTATAATAACTTTTCTAATATACCATCAAAATTGTTGGGTTCGTAGAAGTAGCTTCTGAACTAGATTAATTTTAAAATTTAACTAAGTGATAATATACCGAAATTAAATATATATTTTTTCACTAAAACTCGATAGTCAGGCTTGGTTTTAATAAAATTAAATATTCGACGGAATAAGCAAAGCTAGTTTAAACTTATATTTTTCTCTAAATGAATATGAAAATATTCGCCAAAGAGTATGAAACTAGTTCCGAAACATTGTACAAATAATAATATCCTTAGAAGGCTTAGCTTCAGAATTCGCCAGGTTTATTTATAAATGAAGAGATTAGCATATAATTTATAACGAAACTGAAGTAAACTCAATGAAAATGGCAGAATATGAATTATTTGCCTCCACGAAAGCGCTACTTTTATTCCATTTTTAGATAGTTTGTTTCGGTTGCATTCACAACCATATCTTGTAAGTTAAAACTAGAATAGTTCAGTCCAAGCCTGATTTTATTGTTATAAATCTGTGTTCCACTGGGACCACAAAAATAATATAAAGGCATTTTACTTCTTTCCATGAGAAATGTAAATATAATGAATAAATTTCAATGGAAACTGTAGTTCTTGTTTCACACCATAATTTATAATTTATTCAAATATCCCGATTATAGAACCACATTGTTGTTCAGTATTTTTTGTTTTAGTTAAATGTCCCTCATATTAGAATACTCTCAGTCACAAACAAATCATTGTCTGGGGAGTTTGGTTTAATTATATAATATACTTACTTACTTTTACATCTACAGTAAATTTTAATTTTTCTCCTCTGATGATGGACGGACGATCATTTCAGACAAGGATCAGAGTGGTAAGTTGGAATATGTGTCGATTCACCAATGAACAGAAAAGATTATTGAAATGATGCAGAAATAGAAATGAAGCTGCTGGGAATATTAGACACCAGAAAGATATCAGGCAGTAAGAGAATACCTGGAGATTACAATCTTGTGTGAGCTGGATTTCCCATGAGAGCAGAGAAAAACATGGAGTAGGTTTCATATTATATCTGAACGTAGGAAAGTGTGTTCTATAGGTAGCATACATATTTGAAAGGCTTATCAAAGTAGGATTAAAACGAAGAAAAGACGTAATTCTAGATACAGATGTATGACTTTTATACAGTAGAGAAAAGAAACGCTAAATGAAATTATGGAGGAAGAGACAGTAATTGACATGGGAACTTTCAACGGGAAAGTTGAAATAACAAGATCACCATGGGAAGAACACCTGAACTGCATGTAAACAGTGAAACAGAACGGAACCATAATAGTTACTAGATGAAAATGGGATGATTGAAGAACCACAAAACAAGTAGACTACATCCTGACTAGATTAATCATGAGAAAAAAAAGAGGACATTGTCTTTCAAACCGTACACATAGATACCAATCATAGACCAGTAGTACTGGACATGATGAAGAAGGATACAGGAAAATAGAGTTATATCGCCAGTAAAGAAGATAACCACCAGGAAGATAAACGAAGAAGAAGTAAGAAATAGAATGAAGGAACAGGTGAAACAGAAATTTGAGAAAATATCTGAAGAGACATTCATTATCGATGTGAAGACTTTACATTACTAGTAAAACTAAAAGTATAATAGGAGGAATGATAAAAAAGGGGCATAATATGGTAGAACAAAGAGGTATAAGAAGACATAAACGAGAGAAATAAAGCTTTAAAAATGTGAAAAAACTCCAATAAAAATGTAATTATATAATCGAGGGAAGCGATGGGCTAGACGTATCACATGGTTTTCTCATTCTTATAGTGTAAGGAAGTGAGGTTGATTCATGTTATTATCGAGCCATAATGTATTAAGGGTCTAACGAATGTTTTGTATATACAAGTTATTATTTGTGGTCTAATGAATGTTTTGTATATGATAGCATAGCCAGAAGGATGAATATAGGAGTAATAAAATAAGCAAAAGAAATGTTGGGGAAGAAGTTTGGAAAAGATCTAGATTAGAAATGTGTGAAAAATCTGGATTAGAAATGTGTGAAAGCACCAACGGAGTTTTATAATTGTTTAAAGTTAATAAAACAACTGAATGAGTCTTTTGATTTTACAACAATAATTAATGATGAAAAAAGAAATTCATTAACGAATAATGAAAAGTTTAGAGCAGATAACTTCAAACAACTTTAGAGTTCTGAGAACAAAGAAAACTATCAAGAAAGAAAACAGTTCATTCCATGAGCATGAAGAGGCTAATATTTTAAAAAGTGAAGTTGAGCAAACAATTAAATCAAGTTCTCGAAATAAAGCAGTAGGTTGACGGATTAAATGCAGAAGCCATAAAATCGTGTGAAGATGTTGAGTTATTATGGTTCATTATTATGAAGTTAGGTGCAAAGAACCTCATTTGAAGCTGAGAGAAGCGAGAAAGCAGCCAGCCTTTGGTCAGTCTCATAGTCATTAGACAAATTATTGGAGTGAGCAGATAGCAGGCGCCTTTCTAAGTTCTGCCACTATGGAGACCCTTATGGTTATGAAACTTTTTATACTTGATATACGGGAAACAGGTACAAAGTCAGAAAGAAATGTACGAGTATAACACGATCGTAACACTCACAAGAACTTTTAGCATCGTGTAGTATAAAAAAACTACCAGATGACTTGCAAACAGCAATCATTATATGCATATGGAAAAAGAAAAGAAGCAAAAAAGACTGTAAAACGTATAAAAGGATCTCCCTACTAAGCTACGTGAGAAATATGCTTACAAAAATGAATTGAGCAATATATAGATGGGGTTTGATAAGGACAAAAGTTGCATTGATACCATATGAACACCACAAAAGCTAAGTAAAAAGTCGATAGAACGCGATGAACAACTGAGTTTAGTTTTAGTGAGAAGAGAAGTGTTTAACCAGGTTAACAGAGTTTCGCTATGAACAGTATTAGAAGATGATGGTTTAATTAAGGGCACTTTCCTGAACAACACAAGAGTTTTGTGGAAGATAAGGTTCTAGAACACCATGTTGACTGATAGGTGGGATAGACATAGCATTTTGAGTGCATCAAGGATGTGTCCTATCACCCCTACTATTCATAATATACGGAGGACCAGATCACAAAAGAAGCCAATTTAATGTCAGAAAGAATCAGTGAATCACTGATGATCGGGCTTTTTCGACAAAGATTAAAATAAACTGTAAGACCATTTAATAAACAAAACACACACCGCAAAAAGTGTAATATGATAATCAGCAAGTTCAAGGCAGAAACAATGAACATTGGGATAACTACAACTGAATATTGAGAATATCCAACTGAAGTAATGTAAGGAGGTTAAGTATCATGGGGGCGTTTTCAGTGAAAATGACAAATTAGTGACAGATAGAAACCAGGTGCCAGAAAGCAAAACATTTAACCTATGAGATATCCGCCCTGTTGATGAGTGATCTCATCAACATCGTATTTACACCAGTACTAACACATCAATGTCAAACATGGACCATCAGTAAGGCAACGAAACAAAGAATAGCACTGTGTAAAATGTGATGCCTCCATGAAGATGTCAATAAGACCACTCTACATAAAGTAAACAAGGAGAACAAAGCTGGGAGTGAGACAAGTACTAAAGTAGAAAGAAAATAATAGATTGAAATGGTTTAGCCATTTGGTGTGAATGAGTTCAAAACAGCTATCAGCAATAGCATATACTTTACAATTGATAGGAAACAGAAGCAGAGGAAGACCAAGAAAACGTCGGATGGATGGTGTCAAGGAAACAGCTAAAAACATGAGATTAACAAATGCTGAAACGTCACACCTTACTCTGGAAATTCGTTTGCAGCTACCACGACGCTGAAAGGTATAATTGGAGGACAAAAGAAAGAAAGGAGAAAATAGTGGGCATGCATGTTAAGTTCTCCGAAACATAAACAAGTTGAACTTGTTTATGTCTCATAACATAATACTGGTTTGTACCAATAAAGGTTGCATGATAATTTGATTTTATAATATTGTTTGTTCAGATTATCATTATCATAAAAACCCATCTTAGAAATGACGTTCCTCCTCACAACTGTCGATGTGCTTACCTAGTGATTTCAACAAATTTCATAAATGTTATACAGTGTTATTTTTTCTTAGCCGAAATACACAGACTTAGCTAGATCAAAGGCCCCTGGATATTTTATGAATTACAAGATACAAGTAAATCTTTCTCATTCTAAGGCTTTGTCTGTCCAGGTTTCAAATCAGTAGAAAACGTAAAAAATGGAAAAAAAGAAACAAATCTAGAATAACAGAAAAGCAGTACGCCAAATTTGATAGTTTCAAAACTAATTTCTTTTTGTATTTTTTTGATAATTGTATATCAACTGAGTTTTGATTGTTTATGTAAATACTTTGTATTTAAAATGTAAAAAAAATGATTAAATGTGTTATAACACGCATAACTTTGAGTGGCTAGATTGAAATGATTCACTTTCTGGTCTGATCATAAGAAGTTGCGAACGTGGTGTGTCAACTGCTCGTGTCTTCTGAAGATGAGAGAAATTCCTGGAAACCCTGGACGATCAGGAGCACGGATATATGGGAAGGTCTTATTAATTGAAGATAATAATTTCTTAACGAAGTGTCGTCGCTGTCGGTTACGTGACACCGTAAGTAGATCACCATAATTCACAGCTCAACCACCAGTTTCATTACTCAGAGCTTTATCAGACATTTTAAATGGCATGGTGGTCAAAGAAAATTTCAGAAGAAAAACGAAAGAAAACTTATTTTAATAATAAGGGCAAAGGCTTACCTAATGAGATCTTAAAATAGTTTTAAAATGCTATAATGTACGGTTAATAAATATTTACTTCATTCACTAATTTTAAAAACAAGTTCACTTATTCCTATTATTTGACTTTATTCGTAAGTAATTCTAATACCATAGTTCGTTCATTGTTACACTGCTTAAGAACTTTTAATACCATAGTTCGTTCATTGTTACACTGCTTAAGAACTTCTAATACCATAGTTCGTTCATTGTTACACTGCTTAAGAACTTCTAATACTAGAGTTCTGGCATTGCTTTCTGCTTTAGGACTTCTTATACCAGAATTCGTCCGTTGCTACACTCCGTAAGAACGTCTAATAATAAAGTTTGGGCGCTGCTACAATGCTTGAGGACTTTTAATAAAAAAGTTTTGAAATTTCTACACTGCTTAATGACTTCTTCTACTAGAGTTCGGGAATTGCTACACTGCTTAAGAATTTTTAATAATAAAGTTCGGGCATTGCTACACTACTTAAGGAATTCTAATACCAGAGTTCGGGCATTGTCATACTGCTTGTTTCCACATATTGTTGTGAAAACAACCTTTGAGATCTAAAATAAATATTCCTCTATTATTATGATATCTAACAAAAGACACTAACAATCGTTTGACAGGAAAATAAAATACGGAGATCAAGCATGAACCTAAGCTTGATGTTTTCAAATGCAAGAAATCCAATTTGTCAGAAGTCAAGGTCTATCTTGACTTTGTTGGTAAATCACGTAGATGCAGTTCGTTGTTCGTGTGTGAAGGCTACTTCATCTCTTGTCAGATTCGTACTGTATGGTTTCAGGTAGAAAAACATGTGAAGAGTGAAAGTCAGAGAGTACCGAGTAAACTCAGCAGAAAGTTTGGTATTTCGCTTTATTTTTCACTTATGTATAAGATTTTTTGTTATGCTTAAATGTAAAACTAAATTCAGTCTTAGTAATGTAATATCTTCCGTATGTTAGTGTTAGTCTCATATTATTTAGCACCAGACACCTCATACAAATTTGTAACATAGAATTCAGGCTGGTCTCTACCTTGTGTATAAAAATGAACAAAACAAAGCTGTGAAAATCTATTCATCCTGTTTTACCAAAATTTAAATTTACCGTCGTAAAATAATTACAATCAATTTCTATATAAATAAAATACTCTAGGAAATACTGAATGATGTTTAGAATAGTTCCATATTTTATTTGTGTCTGTTTGTTTGTTTTTAAGCACAAAGCTACATAATGAATTGTCTTTGCTTTACCAATCACGCTATAAAAACCCGGTTTTTAGCGTTATAAGCCTTTAGACTTACCGCTAAGCAACTGGTGAGGAGGGGTATTTTATTTGTGATTTTAATGTCAGATTTCTTTACCCTTAAATTGAAAGAACGCCAGGATAGCACCTCTCTCTTCAGGAAATATCTCAACAGTACTCAGCTATCTCGTATGTAGGAAATAAAACCTTATCTTCCACGATATATTTAGTACTACAGTTGTGTGACATGTCAAGTTTGTATTTTTCCATTCAGAATAATACCATTAAATATCTAACTGTACCTTCAAAATTAACTCATTAAGAAAATGTTTTTTGTCTGGAAAGCAGAATACGCAGCTCAAGAAAATTTTAACTAACTAACTTAAACAGATGGTTTGTATTTGTTCATTCAATTTAAAATAAAGAACCTAAATATGGGATAAAACATCTAGTATTTTTAAAGTTTCAAATACTTAATGGCTAATAGTTTCTCTTTGAGAAAACAGAAACAAAATAGTTTGTAAACTGTTACGAAAAATGTATTTGTTGTTTTGGGTTCTAGAGAGGCCATTAAGACTTCCACTGTTTATCAATGAACCATTCCTGCTTTGAAATATATTAACGTTTCGTGGTTTATTAATTTGTTTACGTGTTTGAACCGATGAGGGTCGTTAAAAAACAATAATGGTTGATTATAATCTACAATTTTTTAATTAGCCCTATATGTAAAGTATTATTTTTAAGTGTTGTCATTTGCTATTTCACACATATCCTCTTGCTTAGATAATAGTCTGGGTGTTCAACGCGTCTGCATGTGTCCTGAATTAAACTTAGTAAATATGTTAGTATAACTGTATATATGCAATTACTGTATCTTGAGATTGCGATCATCCTAACTTGTGGTTTACACAATTACTGACTACTTACATTGGCGAGACTAGGCAGATGGGCTATGGTTTATATATACGTGATTCACTACAATGTCCATGCAAGAATACTTTATAAATGGGAAGTCACAGAACTGCGAAAACTTCACCATTAATTATCAATGACTAATTTAGGAAAAATATTACAATTAGAGTGAACTGTTGAAGTACAAACAATAAAACAGTCACTAGCGATATAAAACTGCAACAGTAGGTCTACTAATTGAACTCATAAAACCTAATTGGTATACAATAAAACTTGTATACGTTTGGTTGTGATAACAGCAATAAAACTTGTATATATATGGTTGTGGTAACAGCAATAAAACTTGTATACGTTTGGTTGTGATAACAGCAAAAAACTTGTGTACGTTTGGTTGTGATAACAGCAATAAAACTTGTATACTTTTGGTTGTGATAACAGCAAAAAACTTGTGTACGTTTGGTTGTGATAACAGCAAAAAAACTTGTATATATATGGTTGTGATAACAGCAATAAAACTTGTATACGTTTAGTTGTGATAAGAGCACTAAAACTTGTATACGTTTGGTTGTGATAACAGGAATAAAACTTGTATACGTTTGGTCGTGATAATAGCAATAAAACTTGTATATGTTTGGTTGTGATAAGAGCACTAAAACTTGTATACGTTTGGTTGTAATAATAGTAATAAAACTTGTATATGTTTGGTTGTGATAAGAGCACTAAAACTTGTATACGTTTGGTTGTGGTAACCACAATATATGTTTCTTGTTGACTATTAACACTCAAGAATATCCTATATGAAGATATAACGTACTTAAGTTACCAAATTGTAGTAATTGACTGTTCTCCAAACATGGCTTCGGGTTTCTTAGAGTTAGTGCGTGTCAAAAATGGTAATGTTTATGGTAGTCCACTAAGAATGCTAGTTCAAGATCTCAGTTAACTGGTTCTAATCTGACCCAACACAGTTTTGATAATAATATCAATTCTAGGAAAATCTTTAACTAATCGTGAAAGTGCATTTGATATTAAAATATACATTCATCTTCAAACTAAAAATAAATAAAAAACCTTATATGATATGTATATATTGTGAAAAAATGTTACTCGATAAGAATAATAATTTGGTTTATGGTCGAATTATTTTCCTTCTCTAAACATAAAATATTAATGACTATTCTAAAGATTAATATTTTCATCGAAATTATTAATTATTTTGTAATCATGTGATACTACAAACATATAGTATCTGTAATATATAAAGAAGCCTTAATTTGATATCACAAATAGAACACTTTAGAGGTTGTATTTCTACTTATTGACTTTTCTATTCGTGGAATAGGTTCGGAATAGGGAATTTTCGAATTCTGTTACAATACATATGCAAATATAAGTGATGTATATACCCCATATTTATAAAACTATCAGTTTTAAGAAGTTTCGTGATTCTTTCTTTGTGTCTACATTAGAAATTAACACAGTCTGCTGCAAATAAAGACCTATAATAGACCAATAAGTTGTATACTGTCTAAAATGGTAGAAATATCTATTAATCCGCTTAGCGTGTTACTTTCACTCTGAGACAAGTTTGATTCTACACTTAGCTTAATGCTAACTTAGCTTAATATATAATAACTGTAATAGATATATAGATAAGCCTAAACGTTGATTATTCAGGTTTGAAATGAAAGGGTATATAATCTCACGATCCGCGTGACTGATTTTATAAAGTAAGTAATAAACAAGACAAATGCCATACAGGGTTATTTAAAATTAGACAATGCAACTAGATTATTTAATATGACGTAAAATCCTGTAAAATAATCTTAAGTTAAAACAATTTTAATATCAACATTATAATCTGAATTAAAAACAAACACTTTAACTACTTGTCTCCTGGTGACTGAATGAGTACGTACATGCAAGGGGTTATTTTGTCTAACACATTATATGAAAATTTCACGAGTATTTTGTGCCAAAGGTTAGCAAAAATTGATAAAATAACGAAGTGTCCCATTATAAAGGTGTGTCAAAACTAGTTGGCCATTTTATAATCAATGTATTAATGTATTAACAATGTATATTTAATTCATGATTTTATCCGATACATTATCTGTTCTTAAAAAATTACTTTATCATTTTCCATTATTCGAACACATTGTTATAATCATATATTTTGCTTCCAATGAGTTCTTGCAAGAAGAGTTAATAGTTGGGTAACTTTTCAAGAGTTATGTGATAACTGCTTTACAGAAGTGCATGTACTATAAAGTATAGCTTATCTATAGTTTAATAGCAGCTGTGTTTTAGGATTACCTGACGACAAGTAGCGAATAGCAAATAAATTACAATGCTCATAAAACTTAATGACAGCCATCTTCAAGTTACCTATAAACCTTTCGATTGATAAACTTCTGGGAAGTCTTCGTAGTAAACAGTAAATTCCCTTGTGTTTTAACACACTTTGGTCTATTATCGCCCGTGACTGCAGAGCTGACGTTTAATGAGTTGAGAAAAATACGGACTATTTGAGAATTAGCAGCTTTAAAATACATTACCCTCATTTTTACCTCGTTCGGTATGTTCATAGAGGTAAATTGCAATTCTCATTTTCATCATGTTTAGTTCGTAATCCGTTTAAATATTACATTGTAGAAATTCAATGAATTGTATCAGAAACGCATCCAAAATGTTATAGAGTTGTGGTGTTGGGAGAGAAAACTGTGATATTTCTTCCTGGTAGAAACTCTGTGACCATTCATTCTATTCCTAAGAACTTGTAAATCGGTAATCGGATTAAAAAAACATTTATATCATACGCAAACAAGAAAGCAAAGTTAAAATATTGCAAAGCACAAACTGTGAACTACTGATGACTGGAAGTATCTGATGAATCATATTTCACTCTCTTTAACACTAATGGTAAAACCCAAATATGGAGAGAACCATATGAGGAACTTATGTCTGCTTCAGTTGTTTCAGCAATACAAGGCAGTGGAGGTGGTGTAATTGTGTGGGGAATATTTTTATGGCAAGTGCTTCGTTCTGTGACTCTTCTTGAACAGAGTATATCAAAACACTGATGATGATTACGTTTATTAAAAATTATTATTTTCTAAAAATCAAACATTTAATAGATTTACTTTTAGGAAAGATTTAATGCCATTTTTTACAGACTCTAAAATAAAACGAATGTGTCAATAATAAAATGTGGATAACAATCACAGGCATACAATGAAACAAATTTGGCATAGTACCCTTAAAAATAATATCGTTTTGTTTAGTGATCTTATCCTGATCCAAAGATTAAGAGAAGATCCTTTCACACTGTTTAATCGACAATACTACGTACGCTTAAATGCACAATATTTAAATGTGTTCCAAACAATTCTAATAAACTGTACAGTATTTTCAGAAAATGTGTCATTTTATCATAAAAGAAGTTTCAATGAAACATTAAATCAGTTCTGGGACATTCCTTCCGACAACTAACTTCAATAATATTTCTTTCTTTCTCAGTCCCATATCCACAAAGAAGACTAACTCACTGATTGTTCTTGAAGTTTGAAAATTCAAAGAGTCGGAAGGAAAATTGTAAAGGGAAAATGGACGTGATGATCTCCAACTGCTGCTCTAAATTGCAAGAAAAACTATATAATAAACCTCATTATTTGGACTCTTGATTCAGTATTTATAAATCATGTCAGTCATGGAGTGTAGCAATGGAGACAACAACATGTCTAGTTGGCCCTCTGGGAATAGGATACAGATTTACGAACGACAGTCTAGAGAGTCAGTTCATCTCAAACCACACCAGAAAAAATGTTTTATAACTGCTATGGATTATATGATTTTTTGGTAGTTTGGGATTACTGTGGATACAGCTTTGTTCTCAGTTTTTCTGTGTTTACTCTGTTATTAAGTGATGCTGATATAATAATGCATTAATTGTGTTTCTTTTGCAAAAAAATATCAACTAGAAATCAACTTTATTCTACAGCTGTCTAAGATAGTGTCATGGCATTACATATAATCCTTGTTATATAATGAAGTAGTATACGTATCTAATTATTCACTACTAGTTATAAATTGTCGAAACATGAAGAGATTAAATTTAAACATGTAAAAATTCAGAAACATTTTCTTCACGGCTACAACATCAAAGAAGAGGATGGTAATAATTAGAAACTTTATTTTTGGGTCCTAAGCAGCTGTTATATTTTAGACATTACCTTTTTATATCTTAGTTTATTTATGTAACAATTTATTGTATTGTTATGATATTTGATCAGGCCTTGCCATTTTTGACAATCCAAGTCCAGCCCAGCAAAAGTAAAAGTCATTTCTAGAACATAAAAGTTATTTGAGAAGCAGAAAATTTACACCTTCAAAAACTGATATTTGAATAAAATACCGTCTTTCTGTGAGAATTAAACAGTGTGGAATTTTAAAATAAAGAATAAATATCTGCATTAGGTTATAATGTTTAAAATATAGTAAAGTTTCATAATAACAATGGAAGGAATATAAATTACTTTTTATGTCATCCTTCAAGGTTTCTTCACTTAAACTGTTAGTGAGTTTTGTATGTAAATAGTTAATTACGTGTTATAGACATAAACAAAATGCTAGTAAGTCAGCCTATGGTGTAAAAAATAATGATATGATAATGAGGTTCTTTTATCAGGAAGAAAGATATGATACTAAAACAAATATCAGCGTTAATTCGCATTTGTTGATAAATCTTCAACTAAATGTAAAACATTGATTTTTCTTAAAGTAATTATCAGGAATGGTCCTTTAATACGTTTAACAGGCCCGTGGAAGACATTAGCTGACTCAAACTGGCGTTGCAAGGAATGTTAGGAAACACTATTATCCTTACTACTCAGATACATCATCAATATAAGTAAAGTGTCATGAACTTGTGAAGAGCCAAAATAGATATGACTTAAACTATAAATGAAAACGTCGATTAAATTCACCCGCCTAATTTATTGAGGTAGAACGCTTTTAAAAGCTTGGATATTAATTTATTGATTAAGCATATATCTATAAACACAAGAAAGAGCAATAAAATGTCTATAAGTGTTAATATTTGATTCATAACAATGATGAACAGGAACAAATTATTTAACTTGGAGTTGTTTACAGCGTTAATCGTGAAATATACAGGAACAAATTATTTAACTTGGAGTTGTTTACAGCGTTAATCGTGAAATATACAGGAACAAATTATTTAACTTGGAGTTGTTTACAGCGTTAATCGTGAAATAGTTACGCTACTAGTTTGCTTACAAGAGATTTGGTTTAAGAGAAGAATATGTCATTGATCTCATTCTATATGATTATGAATTTAGAGGTAAGTCAAGAATTCTCTAATCTTGTTTTGTTTATGTTTTAGAGTGGATGGGAGATCAAAGACAATTATTTTTAAGTTGTGTTTTCTTTCATGAAACATTTAAAAAATTTGTTTTCATATCCACCTGCCCCTCACTGGCACAGCGGTATGTCTGTGGACTTACAACGCTAAAAACCTGGTTTCGATACCCGTGGTGGGCATAGCACAGATAGCCCATTGTGTAGCTTTGTACTTAACTTCAAAACAAACATTTCCACGGTTTACCTTTTTATCTACATAAAATACTTAATTTGTTTAGTTTTTGTACACAAACATTTCCACGGTTTACCTTTTTATCTACATAAAATACTTAATTTGTTTAGTTTTTGTACATTTTACACTAGGTTGTTTTCTTTTCTTAGTATAATAGACATAAAATTATGTCTACACGGTACAATCACCTTGAAGTACCGATATAATAGCTGCAGCATTGAAAGCAATGTTGTTAGAAAAATAATCATCTCTATATTTGTGATAAAATGCTAAATTAAAATAGCTTGTCCGCTTTGATTGCACCGTTTTTTTTTAGGACTAACTTTCCGTGTGGTATAATTTTCTGGTATGAATAATGACTTAGTTATAATTTGAAAAAAATATAACTATTGTTCTCCGTAAGTAAATGAGAATTTTGTAATATATTGTAAATATACATTACGCTTTAACAAGAATTACGTCGATTTTACAAAACTTAATTATGACTGACTAATGGTGGCATGGGAATTACTCTTCAACGATCTGTCTTTGTATTGTTATAACGTATGTTTATTGAAATGTGTATGGGTGTTTAGCCGTAAAGAAATTTAGCATAACGTGATTGGTGTAAACTTAATGTCTAGAACTTTCTCAAAGGTTAGAAAATAAGTTGAACTCTATTAAAAAAGTGAGTTAGGCTAAAGTGTGTGAATTAGCTTGTTATTCACTCAATTCAGTGTTGTGAATATTCAGTGTTGTTTTGACGATGTAATATAAAGGTGTGAAATTAGGAAGAAAGTGGAATTTATTTTTGATATAGTTTAATTGTAAAGCTAGTTCTATTGTTGAATGGTGATTATGCTGCCATAGAAGTTGAAATTAAAGAGGTAACATGTTTTTATTATTGTAACTGGACTGGACTTTGTATCTCTTTTACTAAATAACCCAAAACAATCCGCCCCAAAATAGAAACAATTATAACAGTATGTAGATAAAAAACATGCTCAAAAGTTTTATAATGGACTTAAATTTACCACTGTTGTAAATATTAAATAGTATGGTAGAAAAAGATAAGTGTCATTCGTTTTATTAAGATAGCGGTCAGATACAAAGGCAAAACAATAACTTATACATTTATACAATAAAAGGGATAACAAAATGAATGAATAAACCAATACAAACAAAGTTGAAAAGATAAAAGCATCCTCCTTGTATTTATGAATGGATTTTTTATCATATAATTGTAATATAACAATAAAAGCCAGAGGTTATAGTTTCTTGCTGCCTTTTTTAAGATTCCCTTTCTTCATTAAGAATATGCACCCTAGATTTTGTTAGTATGCATTATTCAGATCGGGCATACACGCAGACTTTCCAATAGCGGCAACCATAACTTCACTGATTTAAAATTAGCTGTACTTGAATGATTCCAATGCTGGACTGAATTCTAAGAGCCACTCGTCGCTACTAAGCTGAATTATTTTAAGTGTCCTGCTTGACTGTCCACTGTGTTGGTTGGAGTATAAGAAACGTAGTTCTTTTTATATTTAGTATGCAACTCCCAACTCTCGTGAGTACAGACGAAGAAACTCGACTTGAAAATAAATTGATTGTATTCTTTTAGCAACAAAAGAGAGTATGTTGAAAAATGGAAAAAAAATTAGAAGCTGAAATTCAAATGTTTAAATCAAAATTAATTTGCAAAGTCTCACGATTGAATATTCGTTCAGACTAATTTTATGATAACACAATAATTCTATTAGAAATCCAAATTATATTATTTTTTTATAATTCTATACAATTCTGTACTATACAAATTTACATTTTCAATTTAAACACACGTAACCGATATGTCATGTTTGATTCTTACAAATACGTTTTATATTTATTTTATGTGAAACTGTTTTCATCAGTATATTTAAAACAAATTTAAATGAATTACCAGTTAATATACTTTATTGAAGTTTCTGTTTATTTTTTTATTAAACTGATACCAGCTTTCAAGCTTATATCTGATTGTTCCTAGCTTGTTTTTCTTGTACTATAAATTCTAACTTTAAGGTCGATTTTCAATATGTAATATTGGTAGTATAAAAAGTCTAGCGGTTTACAATAATATATGAGTACATTTTAATTAAAGCAGTCAGAGTAAATAGATAAAACTAATTAGTAAAAAGCAGTGGTGTAATGAAACTCCAGTATTAGTTTATTTAGTACTTCATTTTCAGTTTATTATCAATTCAATTTGTGTTTATGTTTATTATCTAATACGAATTTATATAAAATTATAATTACTTATTTATAGAATATACGCTTCGGTTAATAATTAAAAGAATATATCTCTGTTTGATTTTTTTAACAACCTTCTGTAATAGGAAATACTATTAAAGAGAAAACAATCATAATGAAGAATCAGATACTAACAAGTATCTCATATGTAAAAGTAGTCTTAGAATGTTAATATACGTTAGGATCAATTTATTGCTCAACCCCAACGCTCGTAAGTGGAACATAGCTGGCAGCTGCACAAATTCTGCAAATAGTACTAAGCGGAAAAATATTTTGTTGGTTGCTACATGAATAACACAACTTCATCACCAATACGAAGGTAGAGAGCAGAACTAAAAGTAATGACTTTATAATTAAGATATGAAACACCAAGTTATAAGCACAGAATTCCTGAACAGTTCTAGTGCGACTGGCGTTCTAGTTTAGAAAATTATCGGTAGACTGAGTTTAATTACACTGGTGGTGATAAAAAACAGACGTACATGACTAATTATACCCCTCCTGGCCAAGCTTACCTACTGTGCGGTAAGGCTCTCCGTGGAAATCTTTAGGTCCGCATGGCCATTAAATCTTGCCACTTATATGAACATACATCTTTCATCTGACACAAGAGTTTCGCTTATATTCCATTAGAAATCGCTATCTGACGGCCAAAACTTCGATCAGATCGCTAGAACTTCTGTCTATTGTGTTCAGCTGGATTACATGAGATCATTAACGTGCTTCGTGAAATAACCCAAGAAACTCATTAGTTATAGCTGGCTTGTCGAGTATAGTAAATATTTTGTACTGTGTTCCTTATATTTACTACCTTTATTAGCTCTTACTAAAACTGTGTTCAGATGAAATATATTGTAAAATACAGCTAAACATGCAATAAAAATCAGACGGATAACTTGAGAAAAAAGTCTTTGCTAAGTGGAAAAGTTTTTAAAATAGACTGCAATTAATACACCTTTTATGATCTACATTCGCCGAAAACGATTCCTGATTTTTAGTTATATAACGTACTAATGGTAGTTCTCAAAAAAAGGAATATGCGATAAAATTAGATCATTCTTGAAAAAATAAAATATATAAAGTATATTATTGGTTAACGATTTAACTATATTATTTAGGAAAAAAAATAGTATATATAATCTATATTATATAGATGTATATTATAGATAAATACAACAGTCTCTTTACATTCGAACACATTTTTCGACAAGTGTGAGCCTCCCTTGCATGTACGTACAAAACAATAATGGTTTGGTTTATGGTATAAACAAATACAATAGTCTCTTTATATTCAAACACATTTTGCGACAACTGTGAGCCCCCCTTGCATGTACGTACAAAACAACAATGGTTTGGTTTATGGTATAAACAAATACAATAGTCTCTTTACATTCAAACACATTTTGCGACAAGTGTGAACCCCCCCTTGCATGTACGTACAAAACAACAATGGTTTGGTTTATGAAATAAACAAATACAATAGTCTCTTTACATTCAAACATATTTTGCGACAAGTGTGACGCCCTTCGGTAGTTATTTTATCTAACACATTATGTTGTGTACCCTTCGGTATACACAACATAATGTGTTAGATAAAATAACTACCGAAGGGTACACAACATATGTAGAGAACTCTATGGCTGCTCTGACGAGTTCGAAAATGAAAGAGACAGTAAAAACACATGTCATATGTCCTCGGCATCGGCGTCATTGCTGATGAAGAAAGTAACTGTTTAGTGAAACATCCTGAGCAGTAGTGATATTCTATGGAAAACATCAATATTTTTTTCTTATCTTAGCCACAGATACGTAGATCATTTTGCTGTAGTATTTTATAGAATTGCACTTGGACCACACAATTGCTTAATAATAGCTCTATTTTCCTTGTCTTTTAACTAGAAATCACATTAAATGTTCTCTTTGTTCAGGTATTTAATGTTAGTGTGCTGCAAGATGTGTGTTATGCACACTAAAGCTCATTATGATATTATATGTATACGTTTCGTACCATTTTTACATAGAACGACTTTTGTATTTTTATAAAAAAAATTCGTGTTATATTTTTCCACCAAAAACAAAAGTAAAAAATGACAAACTCAATGTTCCTCATTCGAATTTCATAATCTACAATATCCAAAGGTTACTTAAATGCACCATTTCGATACCCCACTACTATAAAACATTGGTTTGATCTGATATTTCATTAATGGTAGTGTCCAGGGTCACTGATGACGAGTGGTATTCTCCGAAACTAGTCTGGCTCACTGACACATCCATAATGAAGGAATGGACCATTCCAAGCTTTTACTTGTTGTTAAACAAATGTTTAAATAACTCTATTCAGTTACTTTAATTTTAACATTTTTATGCAAACGTGCACTGTAGCCTCCACTAACTCCCCATTATAAGTCAAACTTTATATAATTCTCCTTGACACCGTCTAGTGACCCGTAAAAGCTCATGAAAGGCACAGTAAGCTAACTGTAAGTAGCTTATGATCTGAGGTAAGTGTCTAAGACACATTTTTAGATCTGGATAGAGAGTTTCTGTTCGCTTATTTTAGAATTTGTGTGGACAGCTGTCTCTACTTATAAGATAAAGGGAAGGCGGTTACCCAACAGTATCCTCCGCCAACTCTTGTGCTACTCTTGTCTGATTAAAGAGTGGGATTTGACCATCACTCTCACACCACATAAACTTGTATTAGTATCGACGTTAAGTAGATTAGGAATCCAAGTTAATGTAGGTATTACAGAAGAGTTTCCAGAATGGAATCAAAATCGTTTTAAAACTGTAATGTTTTCTGTATAGTTAACGTGTTTATACACTTCATTATAACTAAAGGTTTTAATGTTTGTATATTAAAACTATAGTTTTTAAAATAAACTTTACGGACAAGGGTGATGACGTAATTTCCGCGTAAATAATATAAATATTCGTTTGCCTATTTTTTATTCATAACGTATTTTATTGTTGTTAAAATCTGTAATTCAACGCTGTTACCGAATTTTAAATAGGTTTACTTTTATCTTCCTTTTAACACATGATTTAATTAATTAAAACCTTCTTTCATTTAACGTTAATACATTACGAAATATTGGACCTTTGTTCATTTAGAGTCACAAATCACCATTACCTACGATATCTAAATTAACGGCGAGTACGTGATCGATGGGAGAATTAACGTAAAGCGATAATTTACCTTCCCGATGAGAGGATAAAGGTAGATTAGCTTTTACGCAGAGGCAAATAAAGAAAGTTACCCATACAATAATTTGAACTCAAAAACAACTATTGAAACATACCAGTCTAGTTAGGAATATGCAAGTCATAATATATATGTGCGTGTGTATAAAATTTAGAATATACTGACTTATGAACTATCAAAAATAAAAATCATTATGTGTACTAAACATTTCAACCGAAACTGTTATGAAACTACCATAAAAGAATATAAAGAACTCACAAAGACATAAAATCTAATTGTTTGTTTCATGCACTAGTCATAACTCGATTTTCCGTGGTGGATATAGCGCGGATAGCATATTGTGTAGCTTTACACTAAACAAAAAATCAACAATCTATATACTATGAAAAGCGTGACTTAGTAGGGACTGTTGTGTCCAAATATTTGGTTCCGTGAGTTTGTAGCGATAAAACTGGTTTGAGAGTATCGTGAAATGTTGTGCTTTTGGCAGTTTTTTTTCTTTTTCGTTTTTGACTGTCTTCTTGCATGAAATATGAAGGCAAGTACTTGTGTGGAGGTATGGAAAGCTTGTATGCAGTTACAACTTGAATTACTTTATGGTTTATACTTTATTGAGCTGTATGACGCTACACTATAGTATTATTCGGTTGGTGGATGTAATCTAATTGGTGTATAGGCTGTCCTTGTGTTGTATGATTGACGAATGTCTCGACCTTGACCTTGTCTTCACCAGTGAAGAGATTTCTAACCATTTTGTACTTCATTATGAATTTTTCTATTAACAATAACATGTAAAAAGTCAAATGATGGTATAGTTAGTGCTGTTGCATATCGAATGAAGTGTGATACAGAGTTGGTATCTATGTACATCAACTATTGTGGGTGTTCGGAGTTTTAATCTCCAATCGGTGCTCGCTATATGCATTGCAAATTTATAAAAAAAAACAAAAAAACGCATTCTTCATATTCTACATGTACCGGATTCTTGTCTACGGGAATTAAGACATGGAAATGATCTGTTAATAGTGGTGAGAAGGCGATTGTATGTGACAGATAGTGGACCATACCATGCTATATTAAGCATTTTCATATTCTTTATTGATGGGCTTATGCCGTTCAGTTTATTATTCCAGGAACTGAAGAAGAGAGACAGAATAGAAAGCCTTGAACCATTGAAAAAGAAACAATGTGCCAACAATTTCAGTTTTTACATAATCTGCTAAAGCAAATCAAAATACTTAATGACTGTTAGCATTCATGAATAGTCACTTGACAAAATATTGTGTTTTGTCAGAGAAACATACACATACGGAGACACTGAGTACACGCATCTTGCCGAAAGACTTGAAAGTGTGTCAGCATCCTGTTTGTCACATAATTAAGCATTCTTCTCCAGGTCCTGTTATGGTAAATTTGTTAATCTGACAATACTGCAAAGAGCAAAGCAACGAATTGAAAAATAAAAAGGCATTGTGATAAAAGTGGAGGCTGCTGTTATGAAAATGGGAAGACGGCCATCATCAGTTGGAGAATCAAGATCATCAGGTATTGAACTTGGTGAACAACTCTCATCACAGTTATCGTTCAAGAAGGAATCATGCACAATGTGTCAGGATTTCACCAGTTCTGGAGTCACGTGACATTAAAGTGACATCCCATCACATTCCATTCTGCCCTATTTGCCCTGATAAAATATTTGAGGCATGAAAGTACTTAAGGAAATAACTGGCATTACTTTGTCAGAAACTGCTCTTGACAGTTTCTTCATGATAGCACCAGAGCTATTGAGACTTGTAAAATAACTTGCTCTGATTATTGGTATGAGGAATGATACTCAGACAAGACTAAAGCACCATGTACGCTCGGACTTAAAGTAATTCCAAATATTCACATGTGCATCCAAGATGAAAGACATCATCCTGGTACAGCAAAAGCCCCTTGCTAACCAGACAGATGAGGTTGTGAATTTCATAACAAAAGCTGTTATGACAAATCAGATCAGAAAGTAGGACACTTTGAACAGACATCAAATTGGGCAAGATCTGCAAGAAAAGTTTGTCTCAGAGAAAATAATCAGTGCACATAAATCACTCTGGTTTCCAAATGAAGAAGACAATCATACAACTCTTAAACACTGCCTCTGCATTCAACAAAACAAAGGTAAAAGAGAACATCATGGAGCTACGGGAAGAAAGAAATTTCTTAACAAGATTTATAATTATTCTGAGCAGCCATCCGAAGATTGACCTCATGAAAGCTGTATGAAAGTACGAGTTCTCTGTCGCTCCAGGACTGTCTTTGCTGCAGGTATTCTGCTAGCCTATGACACAAAAGATCATGCATGCTATCGTGGATCTAGTTAAACCTACACAAAATACAGAATATTTCCTACACTCCAAAATGGATGATGCTGCCAATTTCAGAGACTGGGATGATGATCCCAGTAAATCCAGGGAAAAGTCATAATTGTCTATGGGATGACACTGATGAATGCTGTAGAGAAGAGAGAAAATGAAGGCATGCAAGAATTTTGCAGAGGTCTTTGTGGCAATGTTTGTCTAGGCATCATATGGCTATGATGAAATGATACTAATTTTCGATAGTTATGTAGAAGGCTCTTTGAAGGAGAATATAAGGAAAAGTTCACAGGAGATAGTGAGATAAAGTACCACGTTGACGACTGCATTAATTTCAAACTTATTCTTCTGACGCAGTTTCTGTCTCACGCACAAACAAAGAAAGAGTTAAAAAACAACTTCGCTGATAGAACCCTGCAGCACTTCTCAGTGCAGAAGGAAACAGACTTTTATATACATTTAGTACCATAGCAAAGAGCAATGGTGGGAAGTTCGCTGAGTATCTACAGTAGTTGAGATAGGAGAAAGCTGACACTAATAATTCTCTATGCGATGTCATCAAGATTTTTCCAAGTGCACATCTAGTGTTCTTTTTTGTCCAGATCTTTGATTGAAAAGGGTCCACCTAAGACAACTGTTCCAATCAAACCCATGACGACAAACTGGCTCCAACCTAGTCCACTGAGCTTCCAGCACCCCAACTCATCCAATATTCTTGCCAGAAGGGATATAAGTCAGCCATTACAAGTTAATGATAACCATTGTCATCTGACTATTGAAGTCTGAAATCTTCTGCACTTTATAAGCTTGTCCAATTGCCTTGTTCTTCGGTCAATCACAGATGTTTGGTAGACTCAGTTATTTCTAGTAGAAAATGTATTTACTTTCAGTCTCCACTGTTATGGATTCTCATGACGGTAATATATATATATATAAACTTCTTAATAAGCAAGTGAACATCATTATAAATACTTTTCAATTATTGCTTAGTTTTCAGAAATTGCACTTTAGCTGGATTTGGCTTTGTGGATAATTTGTCTAGCTAGCTATGGATGGAAATGGTCCAGGATGCGAGAAGTGATAACACTAAACACGGTCTGCGTTATAAAAGTGACAGTAAATTCCGTTACTTGTTAAAAAAACGGACAGAGCTGTAGTTCGTGTGGCTTTTTCGTGGTGGGTGTTTTTCCACTGGTAGTAGTTTAAAATTAGGGACGGCTGTACCACAAAATGACTGTCCATTTGAGTGTGATATCGTTCAAGTTGAAAATTCTAGTTTCAAGCGCGGTAAGCGAACGATTCCAGCATGTGATTAGTTGATGAACATATTTCTACTGTATAACACATCAGTTTCAAAATGTCTATTCTCAACAAGCGCGGTAAGCGAACGATTCCAGCATGTGATTAGTTGATGAACATATTTCTACTGTATAACACATCAGTTTCAAAATGTCTATTCTCAACAAGCGCGGTAAGCGAACGATTCCAG
>NW_013668744.1:109876-115125 GCF_000517525.1 Limulus polyphemus
TGTGAAAGGCTAGTAGATAAATGGTACAAAATACGACACTTAATATGTTTGTAAACACTAATACGCCACTTAAAATGTTTGATTATCAGGAAGACGCCAAATATGCAAGATAATATTTTTTGCGCTGTATAGTCGGGACCTTAAGAAGATATAGCTAATCAAAATAAAATTTCAATTCACACGTCCAAGTTCACAGCAGTTTTCTACGAACCACGGAGAGTGAAACTGGTGTTTGCGCCGACTTATCTGAGAAATCATCTAACTGTGCAACCATGGACTTCTGTGCACATAAATGTGGAGTCTGTGTAGGTTTGTCAAAATGTCTTTGTCTGATCTGACCTTATCATCCTTAACAGAAACATTTGTAATGTAAATTGTGGTGTTGGTGTCGGGGCAATAGTGCGTAATATCACCATCATCTTGAGTATGATTGATGACGGAGAAAGATTTCCAAGAACAACACAGGAACTGAAGCATCATTCATGTAAAATGCTATTAACTAGCCATGTTTACAAGTAACACAATATGTATGTATAAGCACTGAAAATTTACCAGCGTATTTTTGATATAATGAAGCCTATCATAGTAAATTATATGTCAAAAGTAGTAATAGATAACTAGTTGAATGATAGCAAATAAAAATAAAAATTCTAATATAAGGAGAATTCACATGGATTGAAAATTTAAATAAGACAAAATTTTATTTAATGAATACTTAAAACCCACATTAAAATGGTTATTCTCAAAGAAAAATCTACAAATGAGAAAGTCAGGAATGACCAAAATATGGAAAATAACCAACAAAGAATAATAAGCCCCCCAGTAGCACAGCGGAATGTCTGCGGACTTACAACGCTAGAATCCGGGTTTCGATACCCGTGGTGGGCAGAGCACAGATAGCCCAATGTGTAGCTTTGTGCTTAACTTCAAACAAACAAACAAACGGAGAATAATAAAATTATTTGGGATAAAATAGATGTACTGATTCTGAGTTATGGATAAATAATAAAGACGTAAATTGTTATCAAGATATTAAATGTTTTATATCTCTGACAGCATAACAAGTCTGGGGAAGTAATGGTATATCCTGAAAACAACAATTGTTTATCAAGAAGAAAGTGATATTCTTATAATAGCTATTTATAGCTCACACAGCTTTACAGTATACGAGTTCTTAAATGAATTAGAAAGCGAATTAACAGAAAATATAATCCAAAAATGTAATCTATATTGATGCTATAAACATTAATCTATTAAATAAAACAAGTTATGTTAATGAACTTACATAATGTTAATGTTTGTGTTTGGTTTTGAATGATATATAAATGAAGATGCTAAAGAGAAAAACCAAACAACTGCATATTTAAATAATGTAAGTTCACGATGCTAGTTAGAAAACTTGACCCTGAAAAAGAAAGATTCATCTTTCGAAGGCGCTCGGGGTTATAGGGTTTTTATTAATTTAAATCATCTAAGAATGAGAGAGTAAAACTAATTCATAAGAATTATAAGATTACGAATCATAGATCATGATCCTATAGTATTAAAAGTAAGTATTGATGGGGAGCCACAAAATAATATGGATAGAACACTGATTTTCAATCATTAAAACAAAATTTAAATACAATTACTAGGGAAAAAAAAATATATATATATATCAAAAGCTAAAAATAAGCAAAATATCATATCATAAAAATGATTTTCTTTAATTTTGAGAAAGACATAAAATAAAGAATGGAATCCAGGTTAATTCATTAAGTTTTCTTGTTTTGAAGATAAACACAAAGTTACACAATGGGCTGTCTGTGCTCTGCCCATCACGGGTATCGAAACCAGGTTTCTAGAGTTGTAAGTCCGCAGATATACCACTGTGCCACTGGGGGGCAATACTATAACCTTATTGTTCAGATGGTGACATAGGAAATGATAATGAAATATTTAAAAAATTAGCAAATAAAGTTGATAAATATTTGGTAGATAGCAGAAAAAAATAGAGAAAAATTATTCCATGATTGTATTTCCCTCATGTAACGAGGATGCGAAAACTGTAACTATGAGTATAATAAGAGCATGAGTATAATAAGATCATGAGTATAATAAGATCATGAGTATAATAAGAGCATGAGTATAATAAGATCATGAGTATAATAAGATCATGAGTATAATAAGAGCATGAGTATAATAAGAGCATTAGTATAATAAGATCATGAGTATAATAAGATCACGATGAAATTTCATTAAGAATAGTAAAACAATGTATGTGATCCTTGATGGATTACCCCCGGACTTCTCCCCACGCCAAATCACAGATTTTATCACGACTTTTAAACAAAGAGCTTCCAGCGACCCAACAAAAACACGGATCCTTCGACTTTCCTTCAACCCGCAAGCTAATATAATCTCACCTAGCTGTGGAGCCCATGGAACACCTTCCCATGAGTTACTTGTAATACCCCTAAAAGTAATTCTGATCTCTTTTCTGTTTTCTTAGAGGCGTCGACCGG
Source organism: Limulus polyphemus (assembly GCF_000517525.1). Taxonomy (NCBI): domain Eukaryota; kingdom Metazoa; phylum Arthropoda; class Merostomata; order Xiphosura; family Limulidae; genus Limulus; species Limulus polyphemus. Next base: position 112,381 of record NW_013668744.1, read on the forward strand.
CAATCACTCCAGAAGAACTCCAGTAGTCTATAGAAGCAGACACTAACACCAGACTACATACAGTCCAACGGATTCGCTTCAGAATAACCGACAATTCAACGCAGTTAATTAAAATCGTCACTTCTTCTAAACAAACCGCCAATTATATCCTTACCTATACTATTTTCTGTTACGTATTAGAATTTCTAATGGTCTAAAATTGAGTTAACTGATAATTTAAATTTAGTAGTTAAATTGTACTTTGGATTTAGTGTTTAAATATATGCCGATATATCCTCCAATTTATGACATTTGCCAACAAGACTAATACAAACAGTTTTCTTTTTAACACAAATATATTTTAATATACAATCAACAATATAATTTACAATAACAGTTATTACAAATAGTTATTGCACAGAATGATTTATATACAAAAATGTTAGAAACTTACAAGCAATATAAAGTCTTCTTTCTGGTCTGGAACTATTTCGACATCTTATCGAAGGTTCATTATCAGCGAGTTAATTAAGAGTTGAAGTAGGTATAATTCACTTAACAGGGAACTAGCTAGTTTTGTCCTTCGTTATTCTCCAGCCACACACGCTGAGTTTCCACAATTAATTTATGTAATGTTTTCGTAAAAATACTAATGTTCGATGAGAATCCACTAAAGTTAAATGAGTTGTAATGTGCGAACTTTGTAAATGCTCCTGGTCAAATATATAAAGTTTCCGACTGATAAGCGTTATAATAATCATAGTTATAGCTTCCAAAATTTATAGCACACTGACTATACCAAACTAATAATATATACTCTTTTTTGGCGCGTCGGTTATGTTTATAGGCGTATGGAGGCTTTCTAGAAAATTCAGATTACCTAACAATACAAAGCTACATTTTAGCATTTACGTACATACATGCATTGTTGATTCTTACTCTTGCGAATCGTCTACAACTTTGGAGAATAGGCGAGAGTTTTGCAATATATATTTAACACTATAAGCTAGGCATGATTTATATATAAACTTAATCTAAACAACGTTCATATTAAAATAGATATATAATAATAAATTCGTTACATTTCACTTTAGAGCCGAGAATCAGCAATCAACGAGTCTTGCCACTTCCAGCACTAACTACGGAACTCCAACACCCTACACCAACCAATAAAGTACCACCACAGATCAGTCAACCGAAACAAGGTCCAGCAGAGAAACCTTAACGTTTGACCAAGCTACCCAGACAGAACTTTCTGAAACCTCACATATAGAAACAATGACGGAAACTCTCCAGAATAAGAACAAAAAAAACACATTCGCCAAAACAAAGTAAGAAGACAACCCAGACTGATCCGCCGACGAATCCAAATACCCGAAAGAGCCAGAAGTTCACTATCAACGACACGGCATACCCGGTCTTTCAACATTATTACGCTAGAGATCAACTTGTTGTCTCAGACCACGCTACAAAAGAAAAAGAAGAATCTTCCAATCATGTGTAAAAATATCAAGTTTTGCTAGTTTTTATATGTATGTGTAACAATCTTTCCTTTCAGCTATCCAGTCGGGCACTGGTTTGGTAGATAACTCGGCGCTCAGGTAGTGAAAGTGGGTAATCTCCTGGCACTCCGGTCGCCCCCCCCTCACAGCTAAATTTAATCGGGCATTGGACTTATTGGTTCTTGCTCCTCTGAAAATTGTTCTCCGCCCATTTGGTCGTTTAATTAGTTTAACTGCCTCTTAATTATTTTTTTTCATTTTTTCAGTTTTGCTTTTTAATGTTCAATGCTTAATTACTAATCTCAATCTAATTACAATGTCACTTAAAGTATTATCATGAGCTCACGAAATTAATCAACATGAATTTTGGAACTGATGCTTGCGTAACATGTTTTGACCAAAGCAGACTTCTGAGAAAACAACAGAAACAATTACCATTAATTGGCTATTAAGTATGAGCGTTGTCAAAGTTAATTACCTTTTAAATAGGAGCGTTGTCAAAGTTAATTACCTTTTAAATTTGAGCGTTGTCAAAGTTAATTATCTTTTAAGTATGAGCATTGTCAAAGTTATACAATTTTTCTCAGTTTTTCGATTCTCAGTGGTCAAAGTTAATTATCTTTTAAGTATGAGCATTGTCAAAGTTATACTTCTATTGTAGTAGATTCTTACATACATAGAGAGAAGTTCACAGTCATAAGCATCAAATACTCAGTCTATTAGAGATATAGAATATAATGACTCATACATCTTCTCTGTTAAATATATTTGTAATTATATTCATTACAAAACATATACATTTATTAAATTAATACTCTTCTTAAACTCGTCTCATCATACCATCTCATTATCCCATTAGGTCCTAAGCTACGTATCGAAACGTTGATGATATCACTGACTACAGTTCACACTAGTCTATTAAAGTATCAAAAACTTAGTTGTTCTTCGATGTAATTTTGACACCTATGTTTTAAACGCTGTAGAGCTAGTGTATGTCTAGATGTAAAACTTATTGTACCTGTTATAAACGAATACTTATTAAATCAAGATAATTAATTCGTTATTAAGTACTTTCGACAAAACATAAGCTAACAAACAGACTAGAACTGAAATGGAACGTATGAATTAATGAAGTCAATTTTGTAAAATAAAGCTGAGTATAAGATAAATTACAAAGATAAAAACTATGATTATAAATATACCTAACTTTCGTTTATCTCTAGAATAAGAAAGATAACGACAAACCTAACTACATTGACTAAAT
>NW_013668744.1:115647-121795 GCF_000517525.1 Limulus polyphemus
AAGAAAGATAACGACAAACCTAACTCATTGACTAAATATACCTAACTTTCGTTTATCTCTAGAATAAGAAAGATAACGACAAACCTAACTCATTGACTAAATATACCTAACTTTCATTTATCTCTAGAATAAGAAAGATGTTAAAAAGATTTTGTCTAGATAAGACGACAAAATTAGTTTTAGATCTAAATCAACATTTCACCACTTATTAAAATAAAAAAAGAAAGCTGTAGTATACTGTTTAACTTGTAGCTGAAGTAGTATACTGATTAAATTGTAGCTGAAGTAGTATACTGTTTAACTTGTGGCTGAAGTAGTATACTGTTTAACTTGTAGTTGCTGTAATATACTGTTTAACTTGTAGCTGAAGTAGTATACTGTTTAACTTGTAGTTGCTGTAGTATACTGTTTAACTTGTAGTTTAGGTAATATACTGTTTAACTTGTAGCTGCTGTAGTATACTGTTTAACTTGTAGTTTAGGTAATATACTGTTTAACTTGTAGCTGCTGTAGTATACTGTTTAACTAGTAGCTGCTGTAATATACTGTTTAACATTTAGTTGCTGTAGTATACTGTTTAACTTGTAGTTTAGGTAATATACTGTTTAACTTGTAGCTGAGTAGTATACGGCACTCAATAAAACGACTCCAGTGATTTGGCTATTTTTATTATACATACGGTTATTGCTGCGTTTGAGAATTCTGTACTATCTTACCATAATGAGATGTTTAATATTAATTGAAGAACACTGCGAAACGTCATACACATCGTGTACATTATATGTAACTTATTAATATAAAATATATTTTCTTCTCAACATTATATGAGATCCTAAGCTCTGACAAAGTATGCTTTAAGATTATTAGCTGTCACCATTACGTACACTATGCATATACTCTTACTAAGTAACCTTATATAAAACTATGAAGTTATATGATGCCCGTGCGTAAAGAAAACCTACGTACGTGATGCACCAGTGAGAGACCTACCATAAATCTTGTAATCCCATCTTTCAACTAAGTAGTATTAAACTGTATGGGTTATATCTTTCCACAAAAACGTGTAACGCCATTTTCAAGCTGTCCGATTTTTGTGGTTCATGTAGCACGGCGTTTCGTTTAGTTATGTACAGCATAACTAAACGAAACTTCTATACACGAACTACTATACCAACACGTTTTTTCACGTTTTGGTGCAGATCCATTTTCGACACGCAATCTAAACTTTAGTGGACTGTGGTATATAACACAGTAATAATAAAAATCAGGTGTTGATTTGAGATGGATTCTCTTATAAATAAACCAAATATGTTTTATCTACCAACGATGCAAATTTGTATCAAACTTGAAAATAATTACAAGTTATATTTCAAGTTTTACTTTACATTGATTTACGGGTATAGCTAACAGATACAAATTACCTTTTACATATCAAAAGCCCCCCAGTTGCACAGCGGTATATGTGCGGACTTACAACGCTAGAATCCGGGTTTCGATACCCGTGATGGGCAAAGCACAGATAGCTCATTGTGTAGCTTTGTGCTTAATTACAAACAAACAAACAAAACCTATCAAAAAGAAACAAAAAACTATTTACTATGAAACCCAAAAAATGTTAAATCCTATTCCCGTTCTTCATATGAATACATTTGCATATTGATGTATGTTTCTTGATGAATGAAAACAATCAATATTCATAACTGATAACAGTTATTTATTTATAACTTACAGCCGCAAACTGATAAACCAATCGTGTGTTATCGAAACTAAATACTTCACTTTATAGGGTCAAAAAGTAAATAGAAAATGAAAAGCTCGTGCGAAAGTAGATTAGATTTAAGTATTACATCTCGAGTACGAATTTTAATCAAACTATTTACAATAATCCTTTCAGATAACAGCTTAGACATTTCTTAGGGAAAAGGAGGCTTAGACATTGGAATAGTTTCCTCTACGAGTTGACTTAAGCCTTCTTTTCTTCCTAAGCTCTCTGTCGGTATATTTACCTAAAATCCCCTTTTATCTTTCTCTTTATTTATATGTTTGCGAATATTTGTCTGTTTCATGGAATTATGTCTGAGAGACTTAAGGACGTTATGCGCATTTAATAATCACATACTTTGTAATAAAGAGCAAATGTTATTGATTATCCAAGATAATAAAAACAAGTGGAATGCATTACGTTATGTGCAGTATGGTTACCGCTATGTAATAGGAAGCGTCTTTGTTCTTTATCGATTCATCACTACATCTAAACACGAGAAAAGAAAAGCGAGCTGCCGTTATTTTCTGTGAAATAAACCACGTTGAAACTATATTTCAAGCTTATAACTTGGTGGAAAGATACACATCACACTACTTGAAGCTTATAACTTGGTGGAAAGATACACATCACATTATTTGAAGTTTATAAACTAATGGAAAGATACACATCACATTATTTGAAGTTTATAAACTAATGGAAAGATACACATCACATTATTTGATGTTTATAAACCGGTGGAAAGATACACATCACATTATTTGAAGTTTATAAGTTGGTGGAAAGATACACATCACATTATTTGAAGTTTATAAGTTGGTGGAAAAATACACATCACATTATTTGAAGCTTATAAACTGGTGGAAAGATACACATCACATTATTTGAAGTTTATAAACTGGTGGAAAGATACACATCACATTATTTGAAGTTAATAAGTTGGTGGAAAGATACATATCACATTATTTGAAGTTAATAAGTTGGTGGTAAGATACACATCACATTATTTGAAGTTTATAAACTGGTGGAAAGATACATATCACATTATTTGAAGTTAATAAGTTGGTGGTAAGATACACATCACATTATTTGAAGTTTATAAGTTGGTGGAAAGGTACACATTACACTGACCAATTTTCATAAAAATTCTTTATGAGGAACATTTTAATTTTGTCATATGAACAAGACAATTAAAGATCCGACGATTTATTATCTAAAGAACATTGTTGAGAGAGAGAGAGTACAGAACATTTCATATGTTTTATTTAAGTTGTTATAACTTAGTAACACTACACAAAGAACTGGTTATATATCTTATATTTAGAAACTTCGTCAGTTATGTATCACTCTCTCTGTCAGAAGCTAGAGTCTATGTTTATATCTTTATGTTATTCTATGAATTCACAATTGCTCAGATTTTGTAAAATGTATGATAAGTTACAGATTTTCATTACTAATGTTGAAATACAAAAAATATTATTTAATAGATTTAATAAAGAAGCATTAAATAAAACTATTAAATTATTTTGTGATAAAAACAAAAATGTATTACATAAATATAAAGAAGTAATAATTAAAAGTTTTTGGCTTGAAATTTCCAATAAATATTTTTAGTTTTTAATAGGGTCATTTAACCATCTTGGCACTATTTTCGTGCGTGTATTAACACCGTTATCGCATATAAATATAAAAGCTCTTATAGAGGGTAGATAAAGTATCAAAATTAGTAGTTATAGTAGAATCTACGAGTAGCTAAATGGACGGAGATTGGGAGTTATACCAGCTCAGATACCTGGTTGGGTTGTCACACTAGTATAATTTGTCTACTCTGCTACTAATAGTAACATATTCATTTCAGCTTTCACTACTATAATGGGGGCTGTAATGCCACCGTCAGGAGGTAAGGTTCCCTTACTTACCCTCAATGGTAGAACCTTATTTATTTCATTTTACGCTTCTTTGGAGATCAGTTACCTTCCCACAAGTGTATTCAGGTAGTGAAGGGTGACACTACCTGCAGACAATTGTGGGAAGGTGACTCCCACAATCTCCCACATCTATATCACCCTTCACTACCTGCAGACAATTGTGGGAAGGTGACTCCCACAACGTCCCACATCTATAAAGGGTGATATAGATGTGGGACGTTGTGGGAGTCACCTTCCCACAATTGTCTGCAGGTAGTGAAGTGTGATATAGATGTGGGACGTTGTGGGAGTCACCTTCCCACAATTGTCTGCAGGTAGTGAAGTGTGATATAGATGTGGCACGTTGTGGGTTTGAGCACCAACTTCTTGCTTTCCTAACTTATCTTTATTTTTCATACTTATTTTATCTTTATTCTTATTTCTATAGCATTTGAGATTAGCGAACGGAGGTTAAGATTGATAGACAGTGTATCCCCACCGATATGGGGCTCTACTTTCGAGTCACGTCCAAAACCCAGTGCACATTTTATATCCCAGCTTATAGTCTATGCCCTGGTGATCTTTTCAATAGATGCAGCGTTTTTGTTGTAGTTGCTAAGACTTGTTTTGATAATTCAAATGCATTAAACATGATTTTAAAGAATAAGCTTCTTTATTTTTGTATTCGTTATTTCTTTACCGGATATTTATTCTTTAAACAATATTACAAATATTAGTTGGCTGCCTTTTTTTTGGTCGACAGGGAACACCAGTAGGATTCAACTAGGTTTAACTTAAGTGTATTTTATTTCTTTTAATGAGTGGATCTCTAGACTATTCACCAGTAATACAGTAGCTAAATTAAGATAATTAAAGAACAACAAACAAATATTGATTGATTACTGAAATCCATTTAATAAGCGAGCGAGATTAAAAAAAACTGCGAGAAAAATTATTCAAACTGACACCATTAAGACTGGATAGTGCGACTTGGTAATATTTCTGTTGTTCTTGTTATATTCCTAGTTAATAAAATAATTTGGAGTCATTAGTCGAAAAGTAAAATTAACATCTTTGTATAACTTATTTTAAAATAAGAGAATAGGGATTAAAAACAATAAGTGATCTAAAAGGAGAAAATCATATTGTGATATAAACTGATCTAACTAAAGTGTTGTTCGATAGTAAAAGGATAAACTGATCGTTAGTTTTATATATGTAGAATATAATCGGTGCACGAAATGTTATAATACAATTAACAAACATTAAAACAAACGTAGCTATAAGTAGGTTGGTCAAAATATATATTATACAGTCTCGTTTTTTATCTAAATAAACCCTTGTGGATTTGAGACAAATAATTCTGTGGTATAAAAATACTAACGAACTTAGATCGTCATGTATATACTCTGTTCATAAAAAAAATTAATATTTAATTGCAATGTATTTAATGTAATTAAAGCATTGGTTGTTTTGACATCTCTACACTCTCGTTCCCAAAGTAAAATTAGAAATCCATGAAAGTGGTATTTCTTCTCTTGAAGAATGTATATTTTACGAACTAAAGGTTATATACTGAAGAAAAACCATTAGTTTCTGCACTTGTAAGCCATTTGCTTTACTTTTTCATTTGATCAATAACAGGGAAGAAATATATTCGAGGAATGTGCTCTGTGTTCACAAGCAACATTTATTATTGACGTAGACCACACTTAAACGGTATGTTCTCATTCTTGAAGTCCACTACACCTGCATCACGGGTTAGAAAAGGAACTCTCGATAAATTATCGCATTGAAGATACTGAGCCTAGAAGTCCTAAGAAAAGTTATCTTTTCCCTCGAGGGTCAATGTAACCATTGTGCAAATTTTTCAGGCTGATTATTACTGAATGCCACTTTTAAAAAATCGGTTTATCTTAATGTGTATAAAATAAGTTATAAAAGTCCTTTGAATCCACAGTTACATAAAAAAAATTATATGGAATCTAAAAAAAGCAGATGTCTATGAAATCATGCTTTTGCACTATAAACTGACATTACTGGATCTCTTGAAGTGGTTAGGTTTGAAGTTGAATAACAATTATTAGAATTTTACACACCATGAAAGCTATTTCGATAGCTTCATAAAAATACGCTTTACTACACCTCTCTAACCAAATAGTAGTATTTCTGCATTCTTTTATTCACTATAGCAGATAGTAAGATACTGATTTTCATTGAAATATTCATTCATTTGTCAGAATAACTCTTAACAGACATTGCAGTATTTTTATATCTCATTTTAAAGTTTTTACTGACATAATTGTAAATATAATTCATCACTATGCACGGTTAGAATGACATACAAATATATGAAATTAAATGTTGCTTTAACCTTCTCTCAAAACAGTTTGTTAACAAAAAAATAGTCTTACTGAGTCATTATGAGTAATTATAGTATTTTGGCACTTGTGTATAAAGTTAAAATCATAAATAATAT
>NW_013668744.1:122716-140629 GCF_000517525.1 Limulus polyphemus
TATCTATGGCCTTCAAAAAGTTGACGACTCTACACGTTTCGACGTTACAACGTCATCCTCAGGAGTGAATTACAAGACATAAATAAAATAAGGCTTGACACGAATACTGAAATGTCTCGACTTCTATATTAATAATTCGTAAATTACAATGTCGTGGTTAGACACTCATAAGAGGCTCTGTTGATGTGAAATTTTACCTTATTAACCAGAGACTTTAACCCCTTTACGGTTTGGTTTGATACTTAACAGTTCTCTAGGACAACTGAATCAATTGAAACTTATTTGTGGTTTAAAACAAAAAGTACTGTTGTTTGTGACATACCTTATCGTTTTACCCGATGTATTTCAGTTAGGCCAAATACACTACACGAATAGAAATGAATTATTCTAACTTTTAAGCTATTGTATGTTTAAATGAAAAACAAAAAACTGAATAGTTTGCTTAAGTCGCCATCGGTATTGTCGTACAGCTAATTAGAGAAGTAACTAATCACTACATAAAAAGCAAAGAATAAAATAGTACTTTTTGATGGTAACGATTATCAAGACAAAGTGTAATATTTTTCTCACCGTTTCCACCTAGTACTTCGGTATACCAACACTACATTAATATTAATTCAGGTTAAGTAGTTAGCACACAGGATCACCTACAAAAGTTGTAATGTTTTCAAACGAGACTCAAAACTCGAGCACTTTCGAAAGTTGACTATTCTTATTTGGGAGAATAAAGTTCCAATAATAAATAAACCCGTTATTCGCCTGAAGAAGAATAGTCAACTATTCGAAAGTGCTCCAGTTTTGGGTCTCCTTTGTAAACATTAATATTAATTCACTTTACAATATACGAAGCCTACTTAGACAATAATTGTCAACAGCAAACGTAATTTTATAGAAACCTATTTTAATGGAGTTAAGATTACTTAGTTTTATATTCCAAATTTATTACATTCGAAAAGCATCCAATAGCAAAACAGAAAGTAGCTTCATATACATTCAAGGAAAAATCGTTTCAAAGTTATGATTTCTGTTTGTTGCGTTCTTACTGATACAAGAGTGAGTCAGGAAAAACGTATACAAAAGATTGACATGACCGTTGTAATGAAAAGCGTATCACCCCCCCCCTTCTCCTACATTGAAGTTAAAATCGCGTGTAAGAACACGATTATATACAAAGACCTGTATATAAAAATACAAAAAACTTTACAAAGACCTGTATATAAAAAAATACAAAAAAAATTTACAAAGACCTGTATATAAAAATACAAAACAACTTTACCTAAGAGCGCTATATGTTAATATGGTTGAAAAAAGCAATAATACATTTTACGATATCTTGTTTGTCAAGTATAATATTATTCCTAAACTTATCAACTTTCAAAACTAATCTGAAACTAAAATTTGATAACCTAATTCCAAAGACTTCTCACTTGAGCCAAGAAACGAGTGTGTGAAATGTTTGTTGACTGTTCTCTTGAATAGAGCCATTTATAATTTAAAACACCTTTGGGTTATATTAGAAATGAACCAGTTTACTTCAAAGAAAATTAAATTTTGTTGACATTTGCTAAATGATCTATTACGCTCTACATTGTGCCAAACAAGGAGAATTCATTATCATCAGTATGAAGGAAAATGCAAGTGCTAGGCTGACATATGACAATTAAAATGTGACTAATAGGTGTTAAACTTACTGCATATGTGACAAGAACGGTGTAAGTTGAAAACAAACGAACTGAGAGCTTTGAAAATGAAGTAAGACTAAACAACATTTGTAGATTCAGATAACCAGAAAATATAATAGGCCATATGTGATAATATACTTAATCATTTTTCAGTTGTACTTATTGCACACAGTACAGTTTTAAATGACGATTTAATGACAAACCATAGACGATAACATAATATATTCATTGTTTGTTTGTTTGTAATTAAGCACAAAGCTACACAATGAGCTATCTGTGCTCTGCCCGCCACGGGTATCGAAACCCGGATTCTAGCGTTGTAAGTCCGCAGACATACCACTGTGCCACTGGGGGAAGATCTTGCTTTGCTGTTGCCTAAAGTTAATTTAAATTTCCAGCTCGGTCTCTTTATCGATTTCAATAAAACATTTTAGTCGTTTTCTGAGCCAGGAAATAATTGTGGAGAACCTTGTTTAAATGTTAGGTGTATGAACGCAGCAAGTTTGTTTTTATTCAGGCAGAATACCGTAATAGTACTATATTATTTTTTATAATATTAAAATTTGCGCGATTCAAAAGTCCGTATTGCTCTACTTGTAACTTGTGATTAATAAATAAGTTATTGATTACATATTCGTTCTACCGTGAAAATGGAAATATTTGTTGCTTACGTAATTAACAAAAGATAATTCGTTATTTTGAATTAGCAAAAAATAGTTACTGTTACCGAAGTCATGGTTATCCAATGACTAATGTTTCAAGATGGTCGTTTAAGCACATTTGTAAAAATATACATATTTTATGAAGAATACACAGACTTATCTTCTTTTAAAACTTTTTAAATTTATTATAATTAGAAACGTTTTCATGCATTTATACAATTTGTATTCGTGCATTTATTAAGTATTACTCAACCGAGTTTTTTACATGTATGTATACGTGTTATTCCATTAAGTCACTTTGACTCTATTGCTCTATCGCAAACATATATATTAAACCCTTGGACTTACAAATACAGAAGGAACAATGACCTTTTGTTGAAGTATATTGTCTAAAAAAGAAGTTAATTAATTATTTAAAAAGTTTCAGGTTTATAAAGCACAATTCAATGTATCTGAATTAAGTATAATAAAATTAGATGTTAATTGCTGTCTAAGCAAACATGGAACTCTAAGCAGCTACAACAAACAGAATGCAAACCATGCCACACAATACGGAAAACAAATGGATTATATACAAAGAGTATTTCCAATATAATGCATACATGAAGCACCACAGCATCTAACCAACTTCCTTTACAGTGTTACACATACACACCATGTGTATGATACACATACACACCATGCTGCAAATTGAACAAAATTGTTTCCCGAAAATTTTCTGATTCACGAGTATTTTTATTAGACTAAATTAAGTTAAGTATAACTTAGAGTTAAACATAGGCTTTTATCTGACACTTTTATCAAAATGTGTATATTTATGTCTTCATAATTTATCTTAAAACGCATGTTAATTGCTTCGCTAATTAAGAGTTCATAGCAAATCACACAGTAACATGTCAAATTTAAATATGAGTGAGAGGTTGTGAGAGACACCTTTTTTCATTGAGATTAAACTTTAATCTGATGCAATCATTTACTTGAATGAAGTATTTGAAACAGGTGTTTATCCACATTTATTTATTACTAAGTAATAATGAGAGAACAGTCACAAGAAGGTGAATGATCTATTGATTGTCGCTCAAACAAAATGTTGCAATTTAGCCTTTAAAAATACTCTTTACAATGTCTGTATCCATTAAATAGTAAAATTATGTAAAGTGATCTTTTGGTAAGTATGCAAATGTATGAAAAAATGGATAAATACATTTTAAGCAGCACTGGGGTTAGGTTCAATGGTGTGCATTGTTCTATTCTAAACGTCCATACACCTGATCATGGCCAATGATCTGGCATCCATGCATTTGTACAACTTATTCCACACATTCTCTACAGATAGCAGTTCGATACAACTCCAGTTTCATGTACACCACCTACTGTTGCCGTCTTTCTTGCAAGAGCAGTTTATAACGTCAAGCAGTACTTGTGGTGTTGCAGGTTGGTCAGTCTGAATCGGCAGATATTTTCCATCCACCAGGTACCACCCCCACTCACCTGGCTTCAAGTTTGCAGAGTTTCCTAGCCACTCCATACTCTGATCAAACACAAAGAGGCTGTGGTATATAGTCGCAGCTGATGTTGATGGTGGAGTTTGCGCTTCAACGGAATCTTCTGTATTGTAATGTATCCAATCATTCTGTTACGTCTCCCTCATACAAACACACAAGCACCTTCTTTCCTGCTTCAACAATATCCCTCTGATTAACTGTGCTGGACTGAGTAAACACCTTAGCCTGCTGATATAACTGGGGATGGGACAATATCTTCTTTACAGCAATACCCTTTCTCAACCCGAAAAGGTGAAAGGTTGTGTCACATCCCAGAACTGCATGTATGAACAACACATTGTTACAAATAATGGCACTTAGGTACTCCTTGGATTGTTTGATGGACCATATCCTGTTATTTTTAGAAGTTTGCTTGGGCTCTGGAGCCAGGTACAGTCCATCTCTATCCATTTCAGCACGATAATGTAATAGTACCAACAAGTCTGTATCATCATCACCAACAATAGTGCCTTTGCTTCTAGCAGATTTCACAGCTGTTTGCACAATCAGTAAACCAGCATCATGCATGATCAATGCTACAACCAGCTCTCTCTTACTTTTCACTGAGATGATGGATGGAGCGGTGCTTGTTTGTTTTGTTGTTCAATAATTCCTCCTTCTTTGACTGGATTATCATTCCCCCATGACACTCACTGTCACACCTACACAAGAACCTGTTCTCCTTAGGTAGATAACATATTTTGCTGTGGAACCCTCTTTGGAGCCGTCAAAGGTGATGGCAGTCCAACCATATTTCTGTGCCATATACCTAATGTACATATCACTACATTGTCATATGTCGAACCTCTAGGCCATGGATGAAGTAGAGCACCACCATTATGGAAATACTAGACATTTTCCATTGATTGTTGTTTCTCAGACTTAACAGCCTTCCATAAAGCATAAGAAAGGGCTGCCTTGCTTGCTTAAAGGGGAATAGAGGAAGACCCAAACAGTTTTGGTGAGTGACAAAATAGTTTATACCTAAACAGTGAAGGTAGATTTTCTTAACGTTCTTCAACAGTTATGAGCTTATGGAATAACAACTGAGGATCTACTTGTACAGTTTTATCTTGGATCTTAACAAATGATCTGGAACCATGGGTAGATGCTTGATCAGCTATCTGAAGTATAAACTCATCCATTGTTTTCCCAACCATACACTCAAAAATCTGTGTGCCTATCGCCTCCGACCTTTCAACATTAACCCCTTCCTGGGCTGTCATGCCATTTGCAATTTAAACGAGTGACATATTTGGCACAAACAAAGCTCTGTCTCATAGATATGATATCAGTGCGAGTTGGTCAATGACATCTCTAACCTGTCTAGCAGTTGATAAGCCTTGTGCTGGGTGCTGGTTTCGTATGTTACACCATTCAGTTCCTGCATGCCATCATTGATGTTAGCACAAGCTGGCATGGAGAGAAGCCACACCAGTCGCTGTATTTATGTCATTCCTCTTTCTCGTGTCAAACCCTCACATGCCTTAACACTTCTCATCAATACTTGCTCTTTTATGAGATTCATTTATAGTCCTGTCTAATATCGTTCACTGCGTCTCACCACATGACATCCTTTTTCAAACCTTCTGTGCACCTCTGGATGGGTTTCTGACTGACTAGCCATCATTTGTAGTTAGATATATATGTAGCGTTTGCATATAATGTGTGTGACCAGATGCTGCACATTATGGTATCATCTCATTTACATATTGAAGGTCCAATCTTCTCAATGGATATCACATCAGATGATAGTTCATCATACGTTATATTGCTGCTGTCAAGTCTGTTGTGGGGATTTTTTGTTGGGTGACTTGTATTTTAGTAACATAAAGTCCAGGCTCATCACATACATACTCGTTTTAAGAGTACTCTTATGTACCTTCGGTTTGTGCCACGCACTTGGTCGGTACTGAAAAATTGTATTCATTGGCTATCAGGATGGATTGTGTTTAGTGAAGCATCTACTAGAATGTGAGCTCACACTGTTACTCACAGAGTTGCTTGCATAAACAACTTCAAGCAGTTCTTGCTGTCTAGAGTCTGAGATCAATTTGTCCAATGCTACGCAGAAAGTCATCTCCATGTGAAAGACTCCAAGCCTCAGGACTATGTGCATCAGATTACCCTCCCTTGGTTGTAACCAGACGATAGTTACTGCTTTTCAGTAGAGTAGCATGTCAAAACTGATAACTGGACTAACAATGTGTTTCGTGTCCTAGGATATCACAAGCTTCATGGTAAACAGGATACAAGACAGTCTTGGATGGTTCCCATGTGAAACATCTGCATAAACACAGACTATGACGACCTTGGAGATTGAAGGAGTAGGGAACTCTTCCACAGTGTGTCTAGTTGTGATGTCGGGTCTTCTGCTGCAATATGCACTCGTGGCTGATATATGAGAGGAGGAAGAACTGAAGGTATATTGAAGTATTTTATATTAATTTGCCCTAATGCAGCAATATCCTAAGCTGTCACAAATACTTTAGATACAGGGTTTTTGGATTTTGTATGAGGTGTAAAGCTTCATTAATACCCATACCATGGAATGTACAAATAGTACATTGTTGCTGCATTATTGTCCGCAATGAACTAAATAGAGTGTTCTGGTGTACATCCTGTTATTTCAGTCCCAATGGAAAACTGCAGCACTACATTCATATCTTTTCACCTCAACATATGAACAGGAGAATACAGGAGTGTTACGTGTGTCAATCAGAAATCTGGAACAAAGTGGTGATGTAGTTGAACCCCGGGGTTGAGCTGAGGTGGTGCTAGCATGACTCTTGGTTGTATTTCCTGTCCAATTGCTGCTAGTAATATATAAACATCTTTACCAGTAAACATGGTTCTCAGAAGTAGCTGCAATGTGCTTGGAATATACCTGTTTGTATAATCTATATTTCTTATGTCATGCATCACTGGGTATGCATCAGTTGGTACATCAATAAATTTGACGTAATCTCAATCAGTTTTGCAGCAGTTTTTATGATTTTTAATTTTTCGTCTTCGTCATTGCATTGCTTTGGTGGTTGATTATATGTATAGAGGATTGACTTTTTTCCTTAAAGATGTCATTATTACTCTATCATCTAAGTGTTCCCGAATTTTGGTCCTCATAAATGTTGCAGTATATGTCTCATGGTTGGTGTTTTTGAGACAGTTAGACATTTTAGTAACAAGATCATTGATAGTTGTTTTAGGTCTACTTAGTTTTGTCGTTTTGCTGTGTCTACGGAACTTTTAATTGTCCTGAACTTGCTGCTACACTGCTGGTGATAAGCTTCATGTAGATCATTTACAGAAGTTAGTCTTCCTGAGATTATCTCAGACTACTTATCATTCCTAGATTGGCAAATCTCTAGCACAGTGTCCTACAAGTTCTTCCTTCTCATTGGGAACACATCAAATTATTTCCGTTTTCTATCACACTTGACAGGTTGGCCACAGAATAAGCAGTGGTCTTCAAAATTTGCTTTTTTTTGCACCGAACGGAGATCTATGCGTTTTTCCACCATTTGCTGAGGTGATGCTAAACCACGTGCAATGTTTTGTGGTTTGTAGTAACTGCGTCGACATTCCACATGTACTCTTTGTCCTGGAGCAGTTCTCAAGTCACTGCCACGTTGCAGGCTTGCACGATTTACACCATCACTACCCTTTACTTGTAGAACAACAACTGGTTGTCCATTTGCTGTGGATTCATTGCAGATGCAGCACTTATCACTACTGTTATTGCTGAATCTTTACACCATTAATTTGAAACAGGAAAATACAGATTGAAATTTACAATTTACTATGAGATATATTTGTTTCATATCATTTCTACACTATTTCAGATTGAAACATTGTATAGTATAACCACAAAATAATATAAGAATTCTGAAATAAAAGTTGTTAATTTTTACATTATACTACTACGTCATTTGAGAGTAAAAATTAATCAATATTTGTCAGCCATACTGGATTAATGCAAATTACCTTGTTATCCACCTTGGTCTTGAAAAATGCCATTTAAGTACCCAAATTTAAAGAAACCTGTAATACGGAAGCAATTTCGTTGTAACAGATTAGTAATTGACAGACATATTGGAAGTATGCTAATGAACCTTTCATCCAATCAAATTCAATTGGTTTCCTTGTGATTTTCCATGTCTAGAAACCCTATTTTAGAATCTTAAATTGTGAAAATATGTCACCTAGAAGCAATGATACTATAATATAGATATTTGGCGACCATATTGGTTTTTTGCAAATTAGGTATATTTCCCTTGCCGGTAACTTTTAGGATGTTGTTCAGGAGACCTCAGGGAAATGCACTTGTGGTGAAGTAAATTCTGTCGCAATTTGTTCCCTTTAGACTGAAAATTTGGTCTAGATTGCCTAACCTATGATCTAAACACACAACGATACATATATATATATAATTTACCTTCGAATCAAAAAGGACTAATATTCTATAAAAGGAAAATGTCTTTAGGTTGCCTATAGAAAAAACATAACACAAGTACTTGAATCAGACATCTAAAGATAAAATAACAGTCAAGAGCTAGATTGTTTATTTTGGTAAATACAATCGTTTTATGGTTTGGATTGCAACTTTTTACGGCAGGTTTACTCGATAAAAAAAGTGCAGATTTTAATTTATGATGCTCAGTTTTCTTTCTTTTTTCAGATGCGTAGAATTATTCAACAAATATCAAGTAAGATACTCTATAGTATTACGAGCGGCAACAATCGAATTAGGGAATAAGGTTTATAGTTTGTTTGTAATAAAGTTTGTCCATAGTGGTAAGAATAGTAAGCTAAATAGTAAAAATGGTCTCTTGCTAGAAGGTGTTTTTCTTTATTTGGAATTTCTGCTTCAAATGATACGAACGAAAATTTATAGCGTGTTTCCAAAACACAATGCATCACTTACAATGACGGCTAATACTAGTACTTTTCCATCTTCATACAACAACGATTATGTTCTGAAAATGTAAACTTGGAATTCAACATTAAGGTAGTTATCTAATGAAATGTCAGACTAGAATATTCATATTTTTTAAATTATATGCTTTGCCTGAAATGTCTTGATTTATCACAAATTGTGAGCTGAAGACTGAAGACCCATTTTAAAACAAACAGTAATATATCTCAAGCTGTTTATTTTATGTATCAACGTAAAAATATATGTAACAATGAGTATTTTCGTATAGTATCGACATCCTGGTATAATGCATATGGTGGCAAAGCATGATTCCTTCTAGATGTGATGTTACATAAAATTTAAAAGACGTAATAATTTTAACCACATTAACGCCAAAGCTCTTCGATCAGGCTGGGTTACAACAAACACATTCTTGGTTGATAATATAATTGATAACATAACAGTTATAAATGACGTTTTGCACATTTAGATTCAGTGCTATAATCTGTTATAATTTTAAAAGAAACTGTTGAATAACTGTCAACTATACTGGTATTTATTTGTTGCTAAATGCAAATTTACACAAGACTCTCTGCACCTTTCCCACAACGGGTATCGAAACCCGAATTTTACCGATATAACCCTATAGACTGTAACTCTGAACGTGATAAGTAGCAACAACATTAAAGCTTTAAAAGTAAAACGTCTGTAAAGGTTGGTTTTTTATATAAAATGCGTAATCCACGTGGCTAGGTTAAATATTGGAGGCGAGTTTAAGCATTCCAACCAATCTTATTCTAATTTTTATTTCCAAAAACCATTAGGTTTCTGACGACAAAAGGTTCTTTTGTTTCTAGTGGTACATGGAATAAAAGTTTTTTCTTCTGAGCAGAACTCAAGTTAATTTAAATAAAAAAAGGTAGAAATGTTTTTTAACTTTTCTATTTGAGCTTAAAATTTATTCTTATAACTAACTAAATAAATAATGCAGCATTTGTCTTTAAACGCTTAAACATTTATAATACCTTCACAAGTATTTTCGTTTGATGCATTAGACACGTTGACAACACAGCTGAGTCAATGATTCACTTTACCTGGAGTTTTCTGTGAAAAATAATGCCTTACGATTAATATTCAGACGTTCAGAAAAATCATTGACAACCGATGAATACCCAGCAATATTGTGGTATCAAGATGACGACTATACAGCAATATCGTGATATTGGAATGACGAATACACTGTAAAGTAATGATATCAAACTGATGAATACAATTTAATATCGTGATATTAGAATGACGAATACACTGTAAAGTAATTATATCAAATTGATGAATACAATCTAATACCATGATATCAAATTGATAAATATAATATATTATCATGATATAAAATTGATGAATACATTTTAATATCCTGATCTTTCGAAATGATCTATATACTGTAATATCGTGATCCAAAATAGAAAGGTGTAAGTATGTGGGTTAAGTTTTAAAAACGGACGTATCAACTTCTATTTTATTTCCATCATTAGAAATATAAAAATCTACTGTTTAAATGTTTCGTAGGTTTTGCAGTTTTTGCCGTTTTGTGCAAGGCATGTATACAAACTTTTAATTGATAAATGTAAGACTATTACTACTTTATAGCAAAATCTAACCAAGCCGTCGAAGTATTGTGCGATTTCTTTACGTAAAAATAAAATATATGTTCATTTATAACTTTCCTCTTTGATAAGCTTCATTTAAAATGTATATCCGCTTCAAAATGGCACTATAGAATAGAAAAAAATTAAATAAAATGAATAAAACAAATTCAATCCACCAGTTCACTCACAAAGTTAAAAGAATAATTCTGTGTGACGTAAATTCAAGCCACCTGTTCAGTTACAAATTTAAAATAATAATTCTATGTGACACAAATTCAAACCACCTGTTCACTCACAAAGTTAAAAGTAATTAATTTTTAAAAGGGCTATACCTTTTATATTGTTATACGACTTTACAGTTTTGAGAAATATTCGAAACAATTAGTTTATCTCATATTTTCTAGATAATTCCTGATAAGAAATAATAACATTGGAATTATATTTTCCGTATTGATAGAAAGTTATGTTAATGAAAAAATTTTATAAACATGAATTCTTTTAGGTGATCATTTATTGTATAATGTATTACTATTGTACTTTAAATCATACAACAGCTGTGTTTGAAAAATATATAATAATTCACTACTTAGTGAGCAGTTCACTCACTTTTCACGATCTTTCTGATATCACGATATTACAGAGTATTCATCTCCACATGACAATCTATATAAAACATACTTGTGGAATATTAACGTGAGGCATTATCATAAACCACATGATAATCAATATAAAACGTACTTGTGGAATATAACGATCCCAATATAGTCCAATAGAAATTACTGTTGCTTGGTATTTAAAGATGATCATACAACAAGTATATATATATATATATATATATGTTATGTAGTAAAGTTAAAAGTAATAAAATGTTTCCTACTTCAACAGTGCCAAGTTTCTGTTTTAAACTTTTATTGTCAGCTTATGATATTAGCATAAAAAGGCAAGACACATATTATATAAATTATGGTTGCGTTCACACAGTGGCGTAAATTCCTTGCCCATATTTAGTTTTAAACCATAGGTTGGAGAAGGATGTGGGTTAAGTTTCTAGCTGTTGGAGAAAGGCGTGATTTGTGGGTTAAGTTGCCAGTGGTTGGAAAAAGGCATGAGTATGTGGGTTTAGTTTCTAGTTGTTGGTTCTGTATCCTGTTCGTTTGAGACATTACCATAATCCACATGACAATCTATATAAAACATACTCGTGGAATATTAACGAGAGATTATCATAATCCACATGACAATCTATATAAAACATACTTGTGGAATATTAACGAGAAATTATCATAATCCACATGACAATCTATATAAAACATACTCATGAAATATTAACGAGAAATTATCATAATCCACATGACAATCTATATAAAACATACTTGTGGAATATTAACGAGAAATTATCATAGGAAAAGCAGAGTCCACGGCTCAAAATACGCAATGTGATTACTTATTAGTTTCAATTTCCTAGTTGACACCAAAAGAATGTTTGTATCTCAAAAGCCTTACATATACTCTTATTTGTAACATAAACTTTGTGAAATGGAAGTGATGTTTAATAATTGAAAATTTTGGAAACTGTGAAAGCGTTTTCCTTCATCAGTCCCTACGCTATTTTATTTCAGTAACAACTGTGGCAAACTCTCTTATAGATAGCACGAGTTAACCTTTGGTTCGTTTTACTATTCCATTTCTCGTACTTTTTAAAATTAATTTCCTTTTGTTTCTTACACTAAATTAGACACTATTTGGGAAAATAAATCTTATCATCTTGTACTTTTGTACATTAGTTCTGGGAACCATTATTCCTCCTGGCAAAATACTATTATTTATTGTCAGGAAAAAATATACCTTTTGTATTGTATTCCGTTTTTTTATATGAATAATTGTGTATCAAATAACAAAATTTAAAACAAATAGTGAAAAATAAATATAAAATGTGCAGTCATCCCAATCCCTTGGACCAGAGCGTGTATGCAATATGATTGTCTAGTGGGCCGTTTATAACCGTCTTTTGTCATTCTATGTGTTATTTCAATAAGGAAAAATGCATTGTGTAGTTTTTAAGCAAAAAATACCGATTGCAATATAGTGTTGGCAAACATGTTTGGGTTTCGATGCAATGAGTGAATCCAGCACAATAGAACGCTCACCTTATTTAAGTAGACTTGGAGATTTTTTTGAGAACAAGAAAAGAACGCGACCGAAGTGATAACTTTTTAACAGTTGTCATTTCTATAAGAGAAACAGACGGGCATTTAGCTATTATATATATAGATGAATAATAATTAAAAGTTATCGAAAAAAATCATTACCTTTGAAAGTGATAAATTGCAAATAAAAAAAATCTAATGAAAAAAATGACTAATAGAAGTCTTAAGAAAGCAATACATAATAATGGTATACAGTAATATATAAATTGAAAATGTTATGAATCTCTACCAAAAATAATTATAATGTGTTAAAGCTATAAACTGTAACAATACTGTTAGAAAATGAATAAATACAGTAAAACGCATTTGTTAGCAAATTGAGTTATTATAGCATTCATGAAATGATTTACTGAAATTAGTATAAAACAAAGGTAATGGTAACGCAATTTATAACCATTATTATACCGTTCATGGTTTATTAGCAGACTTCTTTTACTTTAAGAGCTCAAAGATTGTGACTCAAGAGTGTATTTGATAATGATGCTCTTGTCTATTATTAGTAGAAAAGACAGTGATATATTCATCTAGTTTTGAATGATATGCGTTTTCACCAAAACGGAGCCGAATGCCACCTGAAGGAGTCACCTGTTTTAATCACTCGCACCAATATACAGTAGTGTGTTGTCTGTCAATCAGTGACTATACACTCAAATGACGTCACATAAGTGACGCTTAATGTTCGAATTTGTACTGTTGTGACGTCAGTAAAACTTGCGCATGCCCTGAATCACGAGAAGAATTATGCACTCTGTACGCTACAACAGAGTATGACATATGAACTTCAAAATGAAGAAATAAAAATATTTGTTACTCTTAATTTTGGTTTTATTTACTCTTGAAACAAAACACCTTATATTATATTATATTATATTAATTTTACAATATATAACTTTCTAGATTGGTCCTACAATCTTTATATCTAAAATTTAATTTTGTTGAAAATTAACTTTAAATAATTAAAAAGTAAAGACGACTAGCGCAGACAGCCCTCATTTAGCTTTGTAAGAATTCCAACAAAATGAACAAACACTTATTTTTATTTTGTTAATCTTGAAATAAACATAATTTCAAAGTTAAACATGATCACATCATCTTTACTGACAAACTTTAAATTGTTTAAACTTCAAAATAAAGTTCTCACTGTCATGGTGAAGTTGATATTTTATCAAATATATTACTAAAAGATGTCGAGTGTAAGCCAACTTTGTATAATGGTTATTAAAATGAGTATTTCCCATTCCTCTATTTTGTGAAAATTACTTTTTTCTTTATAGCTTAGAAATATGAAGCACGTTTAAACTCACATTGTCAATGTTCTTCTAACAACGTTCATCAAGTATTCATATGCCCTAGAATTGATTGCATATAAAGTTACACAATCAAAAGAATTAGTTCAACCGTTACCGTCAACACCCAATTACAAAGGAACTCAATTACTGTAAATATATAATTCAGACTTACGTGGGAGGGCCAAAGCAAAAAAATTATCGAAAGGAATTAAAAAAGACATAGATCTATAACCTCTTTATATGTTAAGCTATTTTATTTGACTGTTTCTCTATTGGACTTGTTTGATGCTGCTGGATAATATTCATAAATATATATATATATATTATAGTCTTACTTCAAAACATAGGAAAAAATCCTTTACATTAATTGTTTACTATTCGAGCACCGTAGTTAACCCTTTGTCAGAAAATACTATCCAAAGGTTAATTATATGTTAGTTATATTCAGCTACATCACGCTCTCTAGGTAGAAGTAAAATCACTTTTAACGTGTCGTTTCGTGTTTGTGCTCTTAGAATTTCGTGAAACCTGAATCCTCGTATTCACAAACGGCCACGCTAACCACTAGGCCACGTCCAATTCATGTCTTATTGGGTAGCTTCATATAAATTTTAGCATGAAAGTTTTACAATTTAAAGGTATGGGAGTTTTATTATATTGGAACTTTTGTTGAGAAAACTGAAAGCTGAATGTTATTTTTAAGGATTTATTGATTCTTTTCAGCATAACTTCAATAGGCAACAGACAACAACGAATCGTGAAAAACGTATTGGGAAGTACGAACAATAACCATTAAGCAATCGTCAAAAACTGAGTCGATTTAGTTTCTTTATCTTTCAACTGATAAGAACTTAATCCACAATAATTTATGGCTTGATTTCTATCAAATGAATTAATTATAACCAAAGGTAGTGTTGTTTGATCAATCTGATTGTCATGCTATAATTACTATGCAATATAAAAGAAAAAGGAATACTATATATATTGTATGAATAAATAAGCATTAGGCTTAGCCTTAAATGGTTTCAAATATAAAGGTTTGTCTAACACCAATACGTTATTCAGTTTTGAGAAAAAGATCGAAGTTACAATTTCATATATGCGACCTTAAAGGAAAATACGAAATTTCGTATAAAGATTTGCAACGTTTTTCACAAACAAGACGCTCAGTAGAAAGACATATGAACCCAAATCCTCGAAATGAAACCTATGTTCTTATATGATGGATTATGTGTTCTTCTGATCTCTTCTAGTTAATTTTAATACATATGCATATTTGACACTCTAAATCATATATTCTGAAAATTAAAGATTTCTTAGAGAGGTGTTTACTTAATTAACAAACTATAAGTTTATGGGTAAGGGCCGACATGTTGCTGTAACATGCTTCTATTATTTTTTATTGGAGAAGGAGGTTGAAGGGATAGCACCCGAGTAAAAACATACCGCACAGACATCTAAATCATATTAAGTTAAAAGTATATATATATGAGATGTCAATAACACAGGAACAAGTGATTTCAATTATGACTTTAATCAGTGCAGAGAATAAACGGGAAAGATAGTATCCGTATGATAAAAAAATGTTGTTTTTTTTTCATAATATAAATATCATATTTTGTCAGTATCATATTATGTAATTATAAGATATCACTGTAATGGTTTGATTCGAGAGAAAGCTCTTAAACATTCATAATGTCTGAACAGAATCTCGTTACTAACCTGTGCAGCCTTACACTTATAACATCATTTTGATACAGCCTTGCACTTATAACACCACTTTGATACAGATATGCACTTATAACACCACTTTGATACAGATATGCACTTATAACATCACTTTGATACAGCCTTGCATTTATAAGATCACTTTGATACAGCCTTGCACTTATAACATGACTTTGATACAGCCTTGCACTTATAACATCACTTTGATACAGCCTTGCACTTATAAGATCACTTTGTTACAACCTTCCACTTATAACACCACTTTGATATAGCCTTGCACTTATAACATCACTTTGATACAGCCTTGTATTTGTAACACCACTTTGTTGCAGCCTTCCACTTATAACACCACTTTAATATAGTCTTCCACTAATAACATTACTTTGATACGGCTTTACACTTATGACATTACTTTGATGATTGCTGTGGTAGAATTTTCATCGAATGTTTAACAAGTTGTTCGGACTATAAGTATAAGTATAATAACCATGTAACACTGGTCTAAGTAGTTTTTAATTGTATTTGTGCAAATTTCACTACAGTTAAAGATTAAAGAAGCGTACCAGCATGATATAGTGTTTGGTTGTCGCATTTAAAAAAAACAACCTCCCCATTCAAACCATGGAACATTCGACATAAACACGTCCAAGCAAATTATGGAACGTTTCCCCCAAATACGTCCAAGCAAATTATGGAACGTTTCACTCAAATACGTCCAAGCAAATCATGGTACGTTTCACTCAAATACGTCTAGTCAAACCGTCGAACAATCGACTCAAACATATCCAGTCAAACCATAGAACACTCCACTCAAATACATCACTAATTCTACAGCATTATGAATGTGACACTTTCCGCTTTGTATCTATTGTTCTATAGATAGACGAGAAAGTAAAAAGCAAGTGATTGTTTCCTTGAGCTATTTTACGCAGACATACACCATGAAAGATTAGAATATACAGAATTTGAATATACTTTATGATCTTTCTAGAGATGATGAAAATATGAGGCAAAAAAGTGACTAAAAGGTACGTTAAAAAGCTATTGACATATTGGCTTAATTGCCAATGTTCAAAAAGCATGAAGATGCTTTTTTCACAAAATAAAACAGTAACACATAAAACGCCCTATGTGCTAAATGTATTGTCAAGACTTAAGGGTGACATTGATATTCACTATATACGAAAGTGTCTATAATTAACAACAGCTTAATTACTTAGTATTTGGCTTGGGTGCTGAAAGCAGCTAATTATATAAGATTCTTGCATCAAACCGCGTGACCAACATGATAGAAGTTTCAACTGTCAAATTCACAGAAAAACATTTCCGTTCCGAAGTTGTTGTTTTATTCCCTATATATTTACTAATTGAGGATACCTGTTAAAGAAGCAGTGTATAAGAGACAATGTTAGGTATTATTCCCCTTCCTTCTTTTACTATGAAATCCCTAAAAACCTCAATAGATGGAAATTGCATATCTTTTTTTGTGGAAGGTAATAATTGACTCATTTAACTGATTATGTAGTTATGTTTTTAAAGCCAAGGCTAAAAGTCTATATAAAACAGTGAAAATCCTAAAACAAACTATCTATATAAATTGTTTGACAATTTTATAATTACTCTCCAAAGAACAAAAACAAAACATTACGGTCATCTAACAAGCTATCTCTGGGTGTTGGATGCTAACACAGAGACATACACATATTGGATCATCTTTATAGTAAGATGAATATAGCACGCTTAATTCTAAAAAAATACCAAATATAAGTCACCTCCTATATGTATATATTGAGTAAATAGGTATTCAAAACTTCTGTATTTATGTGGTAAATAAATATATTATCATGGAATTTATAACGTTTCTGTTAAACCTTGTTTCTAATTCCCTTACTTTGCTTAAACAAGAGTTTCTGGCTGTAGAAACAGCAGCATGCATATACGTTTTCAGACCGACATCGAAGTACAAATGAAAACCTTGTTCGTTAATGCATCATAGGTTCGTCTCATGTATAATTTACTAGATCGAGCTGCTTGGCGGAGTTAAGTTAATATTTAATGCTTCTGTGCATGAAATACCTTTTGTAATTAAGTTAAGTTATAACTTGCAATGGTAGACTTCTAGCATACGCCTCAGTAACATAACAATAGATATTCGGCTGCCGAGATCTACGAAAGGAAACGAAAGGTATTTGGTTAGAAACGACGAGATAGACAAATATGAGAGCAACTATTGTATTAGA